>NC_090348.1:44664476-44797988 GCF_035084215.1 Heptranchias perlo | reverse complement strand
TTGAGAATTTTAAAAATCGAATCGAACCTAAAAAATCTTCCTGGTCTGTGTGGTTCACAGACGGTGACTTTACCTCAGTGCCATTAGGATAGATGAAAATAGATACCTTTTTTTTAAAAAACTTACCGGGTTCCTGATTCTGTGCGTTAAGTTTTATAATCTCAGTTAGAGGTACGGGAGGCAAGAAGCTTTACATGAAACACCCGTTGGACGAGGAGGAGTGGGGGCGGGGAGGAAAGGAAGGAGAAATCAGTATCTGAAAATCATCGTGCGTTTTCAGCTGGAATTAACTTCGACCTGAACGAGCCGTCTGCTGATCTCTCGTCTGCCTGGGCTCAACATGTAACCAAGATGGTGGCCAGGAGGGGAGCCATTTTACCTCAGGACATTTCCGTTACTCCGGTGGGGACGCCAGGTGAGTTTACCACTCGGATAAACAAACGCGAATCAGTCAACCGATAAATCGTTCGTCCCACCGCGAGTCCTTTAAACCTACACAGCTGTAGTGTGTGGAGAAGACAGTGGGGGTACTCACCGGGCGGGAAAACCCCACTGGGATCGGGTGAACTCCGGTTTAACACTCCTCCCCCACCCCACCCCCCCCCCCCCCCCAAATATTGACCAATAGGGAATATAATCGGGAGGGGGTGTAAAACCAACGTTGCACCCAATCTCATCAGTTTCCCGACATGTGGGATAGGTTAAAATTGCCCCCCACCATGGTTTATTTCCCCCCCCCCCCCTCCTCACCCAGTGCTGAGTTCCCAATCTCAATTGCATTGCCTTCGGGTCCCAAGAGCCTCCTTACAGCAGTGATCCAGGTGAGGTCACCTCTGGATCACTTCCGTCACTGACCAGCGGCCGGCTCTGATATTTTGAGCAGCCACGGTCATCTGTTTCCAGGCTGACCACTGAATCCATACAAACGGTGGTCACGTCAGCAATAGCACCCGGAGCAAACCTTACAAAGGAGTATTTTGGTCCCCACCTCCTTATTAATTAGGTCCAGTTGTTTTGGCATGTCATGGGCCTTCTGGGCTTCATGAAGGAGCAGTTCCAATTCAACTTTCTATTGCAATTCATTTGATAAATTAAAATTCCCACAAGGAGTGCACCACAATGGACGGATCTCTTGCTGCTTCCCAAAGCGGGGCAGCACCGTCTTTCAAGTGGATTGTGCTGCAACTGTTTTTGTATCTGCTTGAAACTGAGAGACAGTGAGAGGCTCAGAATTCCTATCTGACTGTGAGTGAGTGTGTGTGTTTCGGTCCATTCCAGTGCCGTCGGATGAGAACAAGAAGAACCTCTGGATCATCGAGGCCGAAATTCCCCCAGAACTCCAGAAGAAAGCCGGGAAGAAGAAGAAGAAGAGAAAGAGGAAGAAAGGCGCCGGAGCACTGGGGCCTACGGATGAGACGCACGACATGGGCTACTGCACGGAGAGGGCGTCCAGCACCGTCCCGCGCTTGCCCAAGCTGCCCGGGCAAAAAAAGCTTGGTCTCTAAAGCTGTGCAGCCAGCCGACGTTCAGGATATTTTACCGGGCGCTTTCCCGGAGTACGGAGTCGCCCAGGGCTCCCACGAAGGGAGGTTTCCCAGAGGAGCGCTCGGTAGCACTTCGGAGTACAGGCGCAACGCGCCTCTGAATTTGATCGCAAACCCTCTTTCGGTTGACGACGTGCTGCCGGATGAGCTGGGGTTTTCCCATGGCGATCGATTCCGTCCCCCTCGGAGACCGTGCAATCGCCTATTCGCTCATCCCTCTGCCAGTATGGAGCTGGGTGGACTGCCTGTCATTAATATCCCCCATTTACCCCGATCCCAGGGCAGAAGGACTGCTGTTGCACCTGTACATTCGAGAACAAATCTAGTGGATGCGGAGTTGATGGATGCCGATTCTGATTTTTGAACTGTGGGCCATTGTTGGTATTGTTTAAGGCACCATCCGACTGCAACTTGGGACTTTGCTAAATATCTGCTGTAGTTCAATACGAGTTTGTGGAAACCATTGAAAGTACTTCACTGAACAGTCAGGAGTGTGATTGGCTAGCAACTGCAAGTAACTTTACTGTTCAAATGAACTCGTGGAAACCATAGGAAGTACTTTGCTACCCATCTGAAAGAGATTGCTGCATCCCATCACACGAGGGACCATCTGCTGAAAAGTGGCCTTCCATTTTAATGCCTCAGGCCGCAGAGAACATCAGTAACAAACCCACCCGACGTGTCAATTTGGTAAAGTTATTGGAGACTTTTTCGGAGCTGAGACTCTGTGAGTTGGTTGGGAATGGCTGAGAGTGCAAATAACTTCCTTGTGCTCTGCTAGACTGGCATTATTGATTAATCTTTCTCAGAAGTTTAGATGCTTGTTGACCATACCTTGTCGTGTGTTGGATTTTGTACAGGCCCAACAAATTGTACCATAGAAAGTTACAGTACAGGAGTCCGTTCGGCCCATCGGGTCTATGCTGTCCCTTTCCCAGAGCAATCCAAAACTAATCCCACTGCTCTTTACTCCTCCCCCAGCTTCAAATACTTATCCAATTTTCCTTTAAAAGATGCAGTGGTCTTTCCCTTAACCATTCCCTGTGATAAAGCGTTTCCAAGCTCCACCAATCCTCTCTATAAAGATATTTCTCCTGATCTCACTCTCTGAGATAATTTAAAATTGATGATCCCTTGTCACTGACTCCCCAGCCAGTTGACTAACCGTTGAACTGTACACTGGGGCTCTCCCTTTAATAACTTCACCGCAAGGGGTTTTTAACGCTAGTGAGTTTCACCTTCCAAATTTTTAACTGTTCGTAGCGTCAAGTTAGAGCGTTGATGTGATTTATTTTACAAAGACTTGCTTTGTTGTTCCATGAGGTTTTTCTCTTTTTTTATAACATAACATCTTAAGATTGAGAATGTTTTTCAAAAAAAACAATTTTGATCGGATTGATGGAATAAAGTGTCAGGGTTTGATCCAGGCAGCTATCAGTCCAATCTGCTTTGAAGGGAAGAGGAATGTTAGTCATGACAACCTGAAAGTGGCAATGGTGTCAAGATGATCCCAAACCTGCCTGAGGTCCCAGGTCAGTGATGATTGTACGGTCTAAGGTACTTGGGCACCAGCCCATTACACAGTAATGGCCAAGTTACACAAGGGGGCAGCAGGCGCATGGGAACACCACCACCTCCATGTTCCCCTCCATGTCACACACCATCCCGATTTGCAAATATATCGCCGTTCTTTCATCGTCGCTGGGTCAAAATCCTGGAACTCCCTACCTAACAGCACTGTGGGAGAACCTTCACCCCATGTACTGCAGCGGTTCAAGGCGGCGGCTCACCACCACCTTCTCAAGGGCAATTAGGGATGGGCAATAAATGCCGGCCTCGCCAGCGACGCCCACATCCCATGAATGAATTTTTAAAAATGTTGTCTGTCTGCTGTGTGTCTGAATGTGGTCGATATTGCAAGTGTTGCACAGTGTTAGCTGGATACGGTCACTTGCTGTTGGCCCTTCCTGGTCCGAATAGTGAAGTGAATGAAAAGATCAGTCTTACCTTTTCTTGCTCAAGCAACTCATTAATGAGCTCCTGGTCCTTTGTAACTCTTTCCATGACCATCCTTTATCATTCCCCCTCCCCCAATCTCCTCTTCACTTCTGAAGATCCTCTGCCTCTAAGAGTGGGTTGATTTTAGCCCAAGTTACAAGTTTAAAGCTACCTGTACAGAGCACATTGCCCATCCCCGGACCCTGTTATTACTGTGCTCTATTCCAATGCTCTACTGGCCGGCCTGCCATCCTCCAGCCTCCGAAAACTTCAGCTCATCCAAAACTCTGCTGCCCTCATCCTATCCCGCACCAAGTCCCGCTCACCCTGTGCTCGCTGACCTACATTGGCTCCCAGTCCCCCAACGCTTCATACTTAAAATTCTCAACTTTGTGCTTAAATCCCTTTGTGGCCTCACCTCCTCCAGCCCTATAACCCTCTTGAGAACTTCGCGTTCCTCCAACTCTGGCTTTGTGCATCCTGCATTCCCTTCACCCCGCCATTAGCAGCCGTGCCTTCTGCCGTCTAGACCCTAAGCTATGGAATTCCCTCCCTAAACCTCCCTACTTCTCTCTCTCTCCTCCCTTAACACCCTCCTAAAAACCCACCTCTTCGACCAAGCTTTTAGTCACCCCTCCTAAAATCTCCATTTTTGGCTCGACTTTTGATTTCTGTCTGCTTAACGCTTCTGTGAAGCGCCTTGGGATGTTTTCCTATGTAAACGTGCTATATGTAACAGCAAGTTGTTGTTGTACTGCCTCTTGCCATTGAGTTGCGAGTAACCCCTCTCAGTTGGACTCAGTAAGAAGACATTGAAGGGGGGACACTTTTAGAATTGTCCTTCCATGTAGTCAGCCTCACTTTAGAAGTCAGGCCGGTTATCAGTGTGTATAAACATGGCAAGGCTCCACGTTCAATAACTCCAGTATAAAGGGAAGATCAGGGTCTCAGCAGCTTAGTCAAACGGTCTATTGTCTTCGTCTGATCTCCTTACATGCGGTACCGTACTCTGTGAAGTGGCTGCGGTAACCAGCCAGTCACGCTGCCAGCACCTTCTCCAATGCGGTGCCTTTGAGCACCCAATCTTGGCCTCGGGACGGATCCGCCCCACTTTGCAGCACGGAGACCGAACAGGCTAAACGTGTCCGTTGTGTTTTGCTGATGAAAGTGGATCGATAACATAAACGGCTGAAAAGGACCGAGAAATGATACAGTCCTGCAGCCTTCAGGAGACGCGTAGCAGAATCACGCTGAAAAGGGATGGGAGAGAAAAGACAAAATGTACTTCAAAGGCTGTTAAAACTACTTTCTGTTGCAAAAATGACTGTTGGCATAAATAGTTTGTTTAATGATGAACACTGCAGTGCGGTTTCTGTGGTTGTGTGTGTGTATTTTTGTTTTACCAGATTATGTATCAGAATTGCAGTTAATTCTGAGAGAAGTATATCGATAGAGGACAATGATTTTAGTGTGAAAAAAAAACACTTTGTATTATATACACAAAAGGATAAGCAGCATTTCTCCAAGAATCAGAAGACCGTATTGAAAGTGTCCAAGTTGGAAATACAAGATACTGAGTTGCTGGGGAATAAAGTATCTGCTTTGGATCCCATCGTACAGCAAATGAAGAACGGTCAAGTTTTCTGAATGAGCTTTGCTTCCCGGGAGTGCTGGTTAGGAATTCGGGTGTGTGACTTGCCCCCTTCACACCAACTCATTTTCCCCCCCTCACGCCCCACCCACTTCAAAATGGTGAAATTCTAGTTTCTTGATTATTCTGCACTTCAGTCAAACCTTGGTGATGTTGGTACAGATCTCTCCAGCCTTGAGATTACACTCTAAGCTAATGGTGTTCAGACAATGTGCTTGTCTGAAATTCCTGTCTGCTATTTTAACAGCGGCACCAATCCATTTATTTCAAACGGGTTAAACACCCATGCGGAGCAGACGATCACAGTCACCATTAATGCACTAATATCCCACCGTGTACTTAAAAGGTCTTCCTTTTATTTTTCAATTTGATGAATATTTGTGCTGTGTACATGAGCTGTCAGTACTGAGGAAGGGAGTCTGTATTTTCCCGGTGTCACCATTGACGACTCTCGGGTCAGTAAAGGAGGTAGCAGATGCAAAGTAAAACTCCCTCAGTCCAGCCTAATCCATTTCCCTTTCCTCCACCTGCTACCCTCGAGCCCTGTCTTAAGATTTCCCAATTATAGTGGCAATTTGTGCCCGATTATAACCAGGCTTTGGCTGTGATCTACCCTTCCACTAGCAACTGGGCCCCAAAACAATTCGAGAGCGCCAGCAAGCCCCATTTGCCCAATTTGCTGTAATAAAATAGCTCTAACGCCCATTTTACACAATCGCACAAAGTCAAAATGACCCCCCTGGAGATTAACCAGCTTCTGTATGTTTGAGAACCCCACAAACAGCCAGCATAGAGAGATCCTGAGTGTCTGTCTGTTCTGTAAATGGGGCCTGACCCCTTCCCCTTCCCCAGCCCCACTCCCTCTCTGCCAAGTAATAGTCTGGTTCTGTAAAATGTTGAAGACTGATATTTTTTTATAGAAATATAAATGGTTATTTTTGTACCATATATAGCCATTTTAAACTTGTAATCAGTGTATATAGTGGTCTGTAGAGTGGATACATATTGTGTAGGGGGAAAGAAGGTCATTTTAAACACTTTCTTAATTCCTTAGTGTGACGTCTACATGATAAAATGTTGTTTTTCACCCGATTAAAACAATTTTACAATAAAAACATTTTTTAAACCAGGAATTGATCAAATTGTGCTTCTTTAAAAATTGTTCTCCTAATTTTCTTCCCCCTCTACTGAAGGAGGTCATTTCTGCTGGGCTAGCAGTTCCTCATGCAACCTTCTCCCTCCCCTCCGACACCCTCCCCCTTCCCTCCAACACCCTCCCCACCCCCGCTACCTTGCCGTGAGGGTCCATTATTTGTATGTACGTCAATACAGTGAGTGTCCACCTGCTATTCCACCACAGTGGGCGTAATGGCTAAGCCTCACCCTGTCTTTACCCGACATCCATGCACGTGCGTTCCAGCAGGATTGACGGGACAGTGATCAGTAGCAGGAACTGATTCCCTACTGCACCCACCCATCATTTAGTCCAGAACACAGGGCAGGGTGGGATCTAGGACCTTCCTGGTCTGTGTGGCAGCCGTGGCTCAGTGGATAGCACACTCGCCCGAGTCAGAAGGACTAGGGTTCACGTCCTACTCCAGAGACTTCAGCATGTAATCCAAGCTGACACTCCCAGCGCAGTACTGAGGGAGTGCTGCACTGTCGGAGGTGCCATCCTTCGGATGAGATGTTAAAGCGAGGCCCCGTCTGCCCCCTCGGGTGGATGTAAAGAATCCCTCAGCACTATTCAAAGGAGTTCTCCCTGGTGTCCTGGCCTGTATTTATCCTTCAACCAACATCAGTGAAACAGATCAGGTTATTATTTCATTGCTGTTTGTGGAATCTTACTGTGTGCAAATTGGCTGCTGCATTTCCTACATTACAACAGTGACTACACTTCAAAAGTACTTAATTGGTTGTAAAGTGCTATATAAATGTAAGTTCATTCAAATTTCTTAATATATGTTTCTATTCTCGTTACA
The DNA here is from genome assembly GCF_035084215.1 of Heptranchias perlo. Lineage (NCBI taxonomy): Eukaryota > Metazoa > Chordata > Chondrichthyes > Hexanchiformes > Hexanchidae > Heptranchias > Heptranchias perlo. Next base: position 44,790,813 of record NC_090348.1, on the reverse strand, counting down.
ACAGCACCATCTCCTGGACCCTCACCCACCCACCACCGAAATCTTTTGCAACATTTACCTTTTGAGACATTGTTCTGGATAAAATGGATCAGTCAACTTGCCAAAATGTGCCAACAAACCCCTTAAATACACCAACAACCAACCAAAATATTTGTTCTCAGGATATATGGGCAAGCTCACCAAAATACACCACCAAAGTACACCACCCTCACCAAACTACTCCACCAAAATACACCCTCACCAAACTACTCCACCAAAATACACCCTCACCAAACTACTCCACCAAAGTACACCACCCTCACCAAACTACTCCACCAAAATACACCCTCACCAAACTACTCCACCAAAGTACACCACCCTCACCAAACTACTCCACCAAAGTACACCAACCTCACCAAAATACACCCTCACCAAACTACTCCACCAAAATACACCGACCTCACCAAATTACACCAGCAAAGTACACCAACCTCACCAAATTACCCCACCAAAATACACCAATCTCACCAAATTACACCAGCAAAGTACACCAACCTCACCAAATTACACCAGCAAAATATACCACCAAAATACACCAACCTCACCAAATTACCCCACCAAAATACACTAACTTCACCAAAATACACCCTCACCAAACTACTCCACCAAAATACACCAACCTCACCAAATTACACCAGCAAAGTACACCAACCTCACCAAATTACCCCACCAAAATACACTAACTTCACCAAAATATACGAGCAAAGTTGCCCAAATTTAAACCAGCAAATCCTCCAAAATACAGAGGCAAACTCACCAGAATTATTCCAGTAAACACACCAAAATACAACAGGTTTAAACAGTGGCTTATTTTATAGAAGCACTGTGAGGAGGACGTTTCAAGTTATGTCTCCCGGGTGCCTGCGTGAACTAATAACAGCAAAAACAGACAATTGAGGAGAATTCCGCAGTGACAATCCTGAAACACAGTGGGCGGGGGACCAGGAGATGGTGCTGTTGTAAAGAGAATATAGATGTGGGTTTAGAGGCTGCGGTTACTAACCCTTCACCATGGGATTGTGTACATGGGATTCACACGTTATGAATGGGTGAACCAGTCCATTGTGCCGTAATTCTACACAATCTGCGAAAGGAGCTTTGCTTGTGATCAAAGAGCAAGTGTTAAGCTAACTCAGCAGACCAGGGATCCAACCTGTGAAAAGAAAAAATAGACTTGAATTTATATAGCGCCTCAGGACGTTGCAAAGTGCTTTACAGCTAATGAATTACTTTTGAAGTGTAGTCACTGTTGTAATGTAGGAAACGCAGCAGCCAATTTGCGCACAGCAAGATTCCACAAACAGCAATGCGATAACAACCAGATAATCTGTTCTTTTAGTGACGTTGGTTGAGGGATCAATATTGGTCAGGACACTGGGGGAGAACTCCCCTGCTCTTCTTGGAAATAGTGGGAACTTTTACATCCAGCTCAGAGGGCAGAGGGGGGCCTCGGTTTAACGTCTCATCCGGAAGACGGCACCTCCGACAGTGCAGCGCTCCCTCAGCACAGCACTGGGACTATGTGCTCAGGTCTCTGGAATGGGGCTTGAATCCACAAAGTTGGCAGGAGTGCTACCCACTGAGCCCCAGCCGACACACCGGGAAGGTGATTACTCTGCTGTGCTGCCCGCGCGCGTCTCTGGAGTGGGACTTGAACTCAAAGCCTTTCGCTTCAGAGGCCAGAGTGCTACCCACTGAGCTACGCTGACACCTCAACCATAGATTAAAATGGCGTGACACAGTGACCTTTTTCAAGGCAGCAAACATTGGTTTGTTTTCCTAGCCATTGAGTACAGGGATCGTATTTAATTAGTAGGATTGGGTCTCCTGCTCATTAGTGCAGGGCGGTTGCCGGGGGAACGTCTGTGTGGTGTGGGATTTTGTGAAGTACGTGCTTGAAGGGAACACAGCCTGTTGTTTGATCTGTCATGCTGCAAAAGTCATACCTCACAGCTGCTCCGCGATATGAAATAATTCAAGGGCAGCCAGTCAGTCTCATAACATTTCTTGGAGGTGGGGGTAAATCTTACTGCTGTATCGATTTAAGTCCTTTACAAAACGGATACTGTACATAAATATCTGGCCAGAAACTAGATTGAGTGCGTCTGGACGTTAATCGCTCCCGAACTCCTGAGACCACTGTGGTGCCATCCCATGGAAGGCATCTAGACAAGGATGAGGAAAGTAGGATGGAAGGTTGGGGAGATACTCTGGAGTTACATTTGATTACTGAAGCACGGTGTAACCGGGCCCCAATAGGAGTCAACAGCACAGGCGGGAGAAGTTGATCAGATGACTCCTATAAGCTGTAAACATCTTAAAGGGATCTTACAACACCAGGTTATAGTCCAACAGACCATAACCTGGTGTTGTAACATTTGTCCACCCCAGTCCATCACCGGCATCTCCACATCATCTTAAAGGGAGCAGTGTCTCGATATCTCCCTGCCTTAGGTAATTCATTAGTGTGTGGAAGCTACATGATGTCCAGGTTTGATGGCGAGCTGGATTAATATCCGACTGGGAATAGCTTCAGACTGAGATATTCAAATACTCCACAGGATACAACAGCCCCTGCTGTAACCTGGGGTTGGCTCTTGTCTAGAGAACAGTGGGCTGGAGTTGTCTTGGAGGGTGGATAAATGGATAGTCTGGAATTTTGTTTGGGAATTGGAGAGTTTTTATATAGAACGGCCCGTCGGGAGATTGAACGGTTAAGGGAGAGTGGATGACAGGATAGAATCTACAGAGTCCAGGGGCAGACTAGATGGGCAGAAGGGCCGCTTCTCATTCCATGCCTTCTGATACCTTGCCCATATTTACCGGGATGAATTAATAATCGTAGCACTGCGACTAACTTAGCCCAGATGGAAACAGGCATACTTAACAGCACACACATATCAACTAATAGGTATGTTGTGCCTCCGTTAACCAAACAGCTTGTGTGAGCCCCAAGTCCTTTGAACCTGTGATTATTAACCTGGTGACACAGTTCAAGATAAAGTGCCACAGATACGGATGATGTGTACAGATAATGGAAGACCCAGTCAACGAGAGCTGTTTATTCATTGAGTTAACGGAAGTATGTTTCTGGACTGTATGAACAGAAAGGAATCCACTAATGTCTTAAAACGGTGTATTGTTGATAAGCACCAACAAGTGACAGGTAAACCAGATCACATTTAGTACGGCCTCAGGACTAACACATTCAGGAAACCGCCCATCTACTGTTTCAGGCTTTTAAAAATTCCTAAGTACCCCCCTCCCCCACTGCAGGTAAATGAGCTGCCAAGTGAGTTACTGAGCCAAGCAGACCCAGAAATCCCAGGTTCAATCTTCGGTAAGTACTGCCCTCAACTTGGGTGCCAGCAGCATTGCCACCATTACCTTCCGTGTCCTTTGTCTAAAGTGGGGGGAAATCAACCAGGAATCCTCTTGGTTGCTATCCAGGGACGCAAGCTGCAAAATGTGCACGTGTGTGTGTGTGTGTGTGTGTGTGTGTGTGTGTGTATATACATGTGAGGATATGAAAGGGCTCAGCTTCAAATCCTGGAGTGAGGCTTGAACCCAGACCTTCTGATTTGGAGGCAGGGACGCTACAAACTGAGCCAAGCCAGCTCAGTGCCTCTGGGTTAAGGGGGGGGGGGGGGAAATCAGCCAGGGTTCCTATTCATATATGTGTGTGTGTGGGTGAGGGTGAGGGTGAGGGTGTGTATGTGTGTGTGTGTGTGTGTGTGTGTGTGCGTGCGTGCGGATGTGGGGTTTGTGGGGGTGTGGGACGGTGTGCGCGGGGTGGAACTGTCTGCCAACACTCGTTGTCTAGGCTGACACATGAAGAATGGCCATGTTGCCGATGAAGTCAGAGGTCGCTAACTTCAGGAGGGACGGGAAGACGTGGGGAGTGAAAAATATTAGCTTTTAAAAATAAAATATACACCATCTGTAAATAAGAAAAACATAATAACAAGTGCTGACTGTGACATTCAGCAGTGAGACAGTAACAACCAACACACTGAAAGGTCATTCTTGATGCTGAGAGTTTTAAATGCTGCCAAAATACACACACAATGCTCTGCGGAAAGGAACAGTCTGATCCACTAATACAATATCAGCCACGTCAAAGCTGACGCGAGATGTCTGACAAAGTGCGCCTTATAGTGTTACTGCCTCAGAGGTTACCTGCTGACACAGATAAAAACCCAGCTCACAAAAGGAGCATTAGATGTGGTATTAAAGACTAAGATTAACTGTTTCTCTCTCCACAGACACTGCCTGACTGGTCGAGTGTTTCCAACATTTTCTGTTTTTATTTCAGATATCCAGCGTCCGCACAATTTTGCTTTTATGGCAACAAAGGTGTTGTCTTCATTGGAGATAATATCAGCTGGTGAATTAGACTGCTCATTGATAACTCCCCCTTTTGTCAGAAAACATAGGCCTGCAGGGATTTTCCTCTGGAGTTCTCCCGATCGGCTGCTGTAACTTTGGCGGGAGCGCAGCTCACACGTTTATCACTTTGCGAGCGCTCAGTGGTCTGGCCCACGATCAGATCTCACGCTGCGTGCAAGAGCAGACAAAAAGCATGCATCTTACCAATGACTCCCGCTGGATATGATGCTGGGGCTGTGATGCTCCTCATGACAGTCGCTGGGCTCACACGCAAAGGACGGTAACTTGACTGAGGTACCAGAGGGCTGCTGGTGCCCAGTGTAGTGTCTCTTGGCAACAGTCTAGAAAGGAGAAATAGAATCATAGAAAGGTTACAGTGCGGAAGGAGGCCATTCGGCCCATCGAGCCCGCGCCGGCTCTATGCAAGAGCAATCCAGCTAGTCCCACTCCCCCGCCCTATCCCCGTAGCCCTGCAATTTTTTTCCTTTCAAGTACTTATCCAGTTCCCTTTTGAAGGACATGATTGAATCTGTCTCCACCACCCCCTCGGGCAGTGCATTCCAGATCCTAACCACTTGCTGTGTAAAAACGTTTTTCCTCATGTCACCTTTGGTTCTTTTGCCAATCACCTTAAATCTACGTCCTCTGGTTCTTGACCCTTCCGCCAATGGGAACAGTTTCTCTATCTATTTTGTCTGGACCCTTCATGATTTTGAATACCTCGATCAAATCTCCTCGCAACCTTCTCTGTTCCAAGGAGAACAACCCCAGCTTCTCCAGTCTATTCACGTAACTAAAGTCCCTCATCCCTGGAATCATTCTAGTAAATCTTTTCTGCACCTTCTCTAAGGCCTTCACATCTTTCCTAAAGTGCGGTGCCCAGAACTGGACACAATACTCCAGAACAAAACAATTTTCCAACTCTAAAAGGGTTCTTCCTGAGTCTTGATCTTTAAAAGTATTGCACTATGTCTGAACCTGGGATCTTCCTGACACTTTAGTGCAGTACCGAGGGAGTGCTGCACTGTCAGGGGTGCCATCTTTTGGATGAGTAGTTAAACCGAGGCCCTGTCAGCCTTCTCAGGTGGATGTAATAGATCGCATTGTACTATTTGAAGAACAACAGGGGAGTTCTCCCCGATGTTCTGGCCAATATGTATCCTTCAACCAACATCAATAAAAAAAAGACGGTTATTTATTTCATTGCCGTTTGTGGGACCTTGCTGTGCGCAAATTGGCTGCCTCGTTTATCTGCATTATAACAGTGACTACATTTCAAAAGTACTTAATTGGCTGTAAAGCACTTTGGGAGGTCCTGAGATTGTGAAAGGCTCCATATAAATGCAAGTAATTCTTTCTAAGGATTCTTTCCCAGGAGCCCATTATATTTTAAGTGTAACAATTAATTGCTTATTGATTTTACCTTTCTGAAATCAGCCACAGAGGATACCTCTCCACCAGCCACTCACTGTACAGACGTGGACTAGTTCACAACACCCTGGGCAACCATAAAGCACGTGGGTCCCTCTGGTCTCTTACCCGCTCTTGATCTTTTCATTGCGAACTGGCCGTGACATCGGCCGTCTCAATTTCTCTACTCCCCTCACTCACTCTAACCTACCTCCCTCTGAACTCGCAGCACTTCCATCCCCCACCAGGACGGCCTGTGGGCCCTCTGCTTCTTCCTTGAACGGAGGCCCAACCAGTCCCCATCCACCAGCACCCTCCTCCGCCCTGGCTGAACTTGTTCTTACGTTGAACAACTTCTCCTGTGACTCGACTCACTTCCTCCAAGTAAATGTTGTCGCTATGGGAACCTGTATGGGTCCCAGCTATGCAGGCCTTTTTGTGGGATACGAAGAACATTTCGTGTTCCAGTCCTTCTCAGGTTCCCTCCCTCACCTCTTTTTCTGTTACATTGATGACTGTATCGGTGCCGTTCCCTGCTCTCGCCCCAAATTGGAAAATTACATCAACTTTGTTTCCAATTTCCACCCTTCCCTCGCCCTCACACGGTCCATCTCCGACTCTTCCCTTCCCTTCCTCGACTTCTCTATCTCCATTTCTGGCGATAGGCTGTCAACCAATATCTATTATAAGCCCATTGACTCCCACAGCTATCTTGATTACACTTCCTCCCACCTCACTTCCTGGAAGGACTCGATTCCCGTCTCCCAGTTTCTCCCTCTCCGTCGCATCTGTTCTGACGATACCACCTTCCGCACCAGTGCTTCCGATGTCTTTCTTTTTCCTCCACCAAAGATTCCCTTCCAGTATAGTTGACGGGGCTCTCGGCCGTGTCCGTCCTATTTCCAGCATTCTGAAGGGACCGCTCCCTCCGCGACACCCTAGTCCTCTCTTCCATCCCCCAACACCTGCTCTCCTCCCACGGCACTTTCCCGTGCGAGCGCAGAAGATGCAACACCAGCCCCTTCACCTCCTCCCGTCTCACCGTCCAGGGCCCCAAACACTCCTTCCAGGTGCAACAACGATTTACTTGTACTTCTTTCAAGTTACTATACTGTATCCACTGCACACAACGTGGTCTCCTCTACACTGGGGAGACCAAACGCAGACCGGGTGATCGCTTTGCTGATCACCTCCGCTCTGTCCGCAAACATGACGCTGACCTGCCGGTCGCTTGCCATTTTAATGCCCCTTCCCACTCCTACTCTGACCTCTCTGTCCTCGGCCTCTTACACTGTTCCAATGAAGCTCAATGTAAGCTCGAGGAACAGCAGCTCATCTTTTGTTTAGGCACTTTACAACCTTCTGGACTCAACACTGATTTCAATAACTTAAGATCATAACCACTGCTCTCATTTTTTCGGTCAGCGAGTGCTGGTAACGGTTCTGCTGCTGCCATTTACAGCTACTCCTGATCAATCTTTTGTTTCTTAACCTGACCCATTACCACCAACATCCCTTTTGTAAACAATTTTACAACACCAAGTTATAGTCCAGCAATTTTATTTTAAATTCACAAGCTTTCGGAGGCTACCTCCTTCGTCAGGTGAACGATGTGAAATCACATCGTTCACCTGACGAAGGAGGTAGCCTCCGAAAGCTTGTGAATTTAAAATAAAATTGCTGGACTATAACTTGGTGTTGTAAAATTGTTTACAATTGTCAACCCCAGTCCATCACCGGCATCTCCACATCACAACATCCCTTTTGTCATTGAATCACTCGTGCCCTCTATCCTATCACAGACCTTCCCTTTTGTTCTTTCCTCCCCACCTTTTCCCTGGCTCTGGACTTGCTTAAAAACTTGAACTCTTTTCGCATCTTCCAGTCCTGACGAAAGGTCTTTGACCTGAAACATTATCTCTGTTTCTTTCCCCACATGTGCTGCCTCACTTGCTGAGCTTCTCCAGCATTTGCTGCTTTTATTTCAGATTTCCAGCATCCGCAGCATTTTGCTTTTTGGTAAAGCACGTGGGCGCAGACCGCATCAAGACTACAATTCGAATCATGTTGCACTGCAACAAGGGCGCGCATGCGTAGAGGCGTCGCCGAAGGGAATTCTGGGATGTGTAGTTCCTGCGTCCGCGCGTTTGCATGGACAGGAAGTGAGAAGAACTGCACTGACCGAGAATCTTAGCGACCAGTGAGGCGCATTGTGGGAAATGTAGTCTCGCTGGCAGGTTCCATCTGTAGAAACGAAGCGGGGGTGCGGCCGGGAAAAACTACAAGCTCCGTCAGGGGGGGGGGGAGAGAAGGAGGAGGAGGCGGCTCCTCAAGGTGGAGGGGAGGGGCATGCGCAGTGTGAGGGGGTCTGCTGGTGCAGCGAGTGTGTGGAGAGAAGGCAGAGTTGGGAGTAACGAGTGTATTTAGAGCGAAGGGAAGTTAGGAGAAAAAATTAACATGTCGCTTCAGGTGGTCACGGCAAAAATGGCCGAGGTGGAACTGAAGGAGGCTGTGGTGGCCTCGGATAAGGTGAACGCCGAGGGCGGCAGCGTTCAGACAAAAGACGGGGAGCCCACGGCAACGGCGACAACCTCGGCGGAAGAAACCAAACATCACCACCACCACCACCACTATCTGCCCCCGCTGCCCACCACTACCACCCCGAAGGACTCCAAGTCGGCGATGAAACGCATCGAGGCCGCACAGAACGGGGACACCTTCAACGCGGACGGCACCGTCATGGAGGCGCCGCGGACCGTGAAGAAGGTGAGGTGAACTGAGCCTGACCGGCAAAACCCCCCCCCTCCCCCTCTCGACATCCATCCCTCAACTCCTTATAATTCTCGGCCTTTCACTTCAGTATCTACAATAATCTGAAGGGAAAGGGGAATTAATATATTGTGGGGGGCGGCGGTTGACTATTGTCGGGAGGCTCTTGCCTCCGTGGCGGAAGGTTAACCGTCGAGCTCGGTTGAATTGAACGAGTGATCGCCGCCCCCCCCCCGCGCGCGCGCGCGCGCCACAGTGGGGGGGTGGAGGGTGTGCATAGTGATGACATCACGCGTATCAATCCGCCGCCCACCTTTGACTCCAGCCCTCCCATCTCCCACCTTTTATACAGCACAGAAAGAGGCCATTCTGCCCTTCGTGCATGTGTCGTTTGTATGGAAGGAGCTGTCCCAAGTTACTGCCTCTCCCCATAGCCCTGCAGATTTTCCCCTTCAAGTATTTATCCAATTCCCTCTTGAAAGTTATTATTGAATCTGCTTTATAAACAGAGGCCTCATTGGATGACATTTCTATCACACACATGGGGATAGATCCACATGAGATAATTACCCTTCTCTCCATTTGCAACCAGTTCAGTGACATTTTGGTGTCGCAGCACCCTGGTCTCACTGGCTTATTAAGCAGTACAACTATTTCCACTGGCAGGAGGGTTGGTAACCAGAGGATGCAGATTTGATAATTGGCAAAAGAACCAGGGTTTTTTTTTTAAAGCTCTGAGTTGTTATGATCTGAAATGTGCTGCCTGAAAGAGTGGTGGATGCAGATTCAATAGTACCTTTCAAAAGGGAATTTACTAGAATAATGGTACCAGGGATGAGGGACTTCATTTATGTGGAGAGACTACAGAAGTTGGGGTTCTCCTTAGAACTGAGAAGGTTAAGAGGAGATTTGATAGAGGTGTTCAAAATCATGAAAGGTTTTGACAGAGGAAATAAGGAGAAACTGTTTCCACTGGCAGAGGGCACAGATTTAAGGTGATTGGTGAAAAAATCAGAGGTGACCTGAGGAAACATTTTTTAACTCAAGAGTTGTTATGATCTGGAATGCACTGCCTGAAAGGGTAGTAGAAGCAGATTCAATAATAACTTTCAAAAGGGAATTGGATAAATACTTGAAGGGAAAAAATGTACAGGACTATGGGGAAAGAGCAGGGGAGTAGGACTAATTGGGTAGTTCTTTATAAGACTTGGTACATGTGCAATGGGCCGAATAGTCTCCTTCTGTGCTGTAACATGCTATGATATATACTATAATTGGATGTATATTTGAAAAGGAAAAATTTGTAGGGCTATGGGGAAAGTGCAAGGGGGAGTGGGATTAACTGGATAGCTCTTTCAAAGAGCCCACACAGGCACGATGGGCCGAATAGCCTGCTGTGCAGTATGATTCTATAATTCTAACTATTTCTAATAAGTGCAAATATTCCTTTATGGGGATGTCTGGCAAGCAGGTTTTTCAGACTTGCAGTTTTGTTTTCTTTTTAGCTATTATTTGAGTCCTCCCTTAGGAATGATCAGCTATCTGTCCAAAAATGACATTTCAAATATTTTTGTTTATACAGTTTTAACCGGGCATTCTGCATCTCTGGCTAATCACAGGCCAGGTAGTTTGTGCTTGGAAATGATTGTGCTGGATGAGCTGGCACTATACCTGACTTCAAAGCTTACTTATTATCAGATTGTGTTTTTCTTTTAGAGTATAAGTCCGTCCCAGTGTTTTGCAACTTTACCTCATTTGAGTGCACTATTTTAATAAAATGATACTGTTGTCCTGTTCTGAAGTCAAGAATGTTTGATTCATTGTCCAGCAATCCCATGTTAATGCATATCATCCTGAAAATCAGTGTGGGAATGAGCTAATCGTGACAGTTGGTCAGAGATGTAGGATGGAATTTTAATCTGTCACAGCTAAGTTGAAATGTAATTTCACCTTCATATACGGTGTGCTGATATGTGTTACCAGGGCTTTGAGATGGAGCATGGATTGCAAGCTGTGTGACTGAGTGAAGCAGATGTACAAAATGTGCTTCAAAAAATGTCTTGGGCAACAGTATTTGTACAGTGCTTTTTTATGTTGGACCCTTGTATCAATCAGGCACAAATTTTTGCTTACATAGAATTACATAGGATTCACAGCACAGAAACAGGCCATTTGGCCCTACAGGTCCATGCCGTTGTTTATGCTTCACACGAGCCTCCTCCCACCCTTCATCTAACTCCATCAACATATCCTTCTATTCCTTTCTCCCTCGTGCTTATCCAGCTTCCCCTTAAATGCATCCATGCTGTTTGCCTTGACTACTTCTGGTAGCGCATTCCACACTCTGGGTAAAGAAGTTTCTCCTGAATTCCCTATTGGATTTATTAGTGACTATCTTATTTATGGCCACTAGTTGTGGTCTCCCTTGGAAGTGTAAACATCTTCTCTATGTCTACCCTATCAAACCGTTTCATAATCTTAAAGACCTCCATCAGGTCACTCCTCAGTCTTCTTTCTAGAGAAAAGAGCCCCAACCTGTTCAGTCTTTCCTGATAGTTACAACCTTTCAGTTCTGGTGTCATCCTTGCAAATCTTTTTTGCACCTTCTCCAGTGCCTATATATCCTTTTTATAATATGGAGACCGGAACTGTTCACACTACTCCATGTCGAACCAAGGTTCTATACAAGTTTGACATAACTGCCCTGCTTTTCAATTCTACCCTTTTGGAAATGAACCTCGATGCTTTGTTTGCCTTTTTTATGGCATAATTAACTTGCGTTGCTATTTTTAATGATTTGGTTATCTGTATCCCCAGATCCCTCTGCTTCTCTACCCCATTTAAGCTCTTATTTTCCAAGGAGTATGTGGCTTCCTTATTCCTACCAAAATATACCACCTCACACTTGTCTATATTGAAATTCATTTGCCAATTACATGCCCATTCTGCAAGTTTATTAATGTCTTCCTGTATTTTGTTGCAGTCCTCCTCAGTATTAACTATACCCCCCCCCCCCCAATTTGGTGTTGTCCGCAAATTTTTGAAATTGTGCTTCTGATTCCCGAGTCCAAATCATTTATGTAAATGGTGACGCATGACTTTCCTCCATTGAAAGTAATGAGGACGAAAGAGAATTTATTACATGGAGCAAGATGTATTTTTATTGCTTCCCTCCATTGGCATTAAGCCTTGGAAGTACAAGTCAGAAATGGAAAAGTAAGAGAACTCATGAATACTGAATCTACAATCATGAAATGGCTTTAGGACTTGTGTTGCAGTATCCCATGGTTTCCCACTCTGTCCTCTGAATAACATTCTGGATGTGACAAGTCAGTGTTGGGTGTGATATGAAAAATGTCTTGTGTGTGGAAATAGCTGGAATAAGCACTTTTTCTGCTGCCTTTGAGATTAAGGTGTATTTTAATAGTATCACCACATGTTCTGAATTGAACTGAAGCTCCAAGAACATCTGTTCTTTCTGAACAGCAGCGACAGCTTTACATTTTTTTTCTTCAAATCATTTATTGAATCACTGAGCTAAACATTGATACCTGCTGATTTTTCCTTGTGTTTTGAATTTTGAAGATGGGACTGAGTTACAGGTGTGTAATATTTATGCTTTCATGGTCATTAAAATTATTTCCACATATGTCAACAAATTGGTCAATGTTTGAAATTCTTGCTGTGTGCGGGGTCAAAGGCATGCAAAATATCATGGCATGAACAGTAGGATTGTATCTGGCTGCCTTGAAGGCATGCTGGAGAAAGGGTGCAGCTGCCTAGTGGTCATTTCATGAGAATGCCTAAGCTACGGTTGGAGCTGAACCTGTTAAAAAGGTCACATGGGCCAACCAATGAAAGAATGTCCTGTCTGATATTTAACATTTTAAGCAAAACTTTTTTTTGCTGACAAATGCTAAAGGTGGTCAGGTTTTAAAATGGGTACATATGAAAAACTTTGTGGTGTGGGCAAGATAGCACTCGCTTGCTGATGCATTTTGTAACTGGATCAGGGTGTCTGGGGACGTGCAGTTTCTCTGCTTAAAACAATAGCTCGTTCAGAATATGCAGTCTGGGAATTGTGTTTATAATCATTTTCAGTCTGATTAACTTGATAGTTATTTAAATTAGGACAAATTTCAGTACTTCATTTGCAATCTCAGCCATGTGCTGCCCCGTTGACTGTAATACACTGCAACGTTGTAGTGTAGGTGGTGATCTTCCTCTTCTGCCTGTAGGGAAACTCTGATTCAGTAGCAGCCAGACTTGCTTAAGGTCCAGGTGGGACACATTATTCAGAACATTGTGCTGTAATAGATACAGAGCTCTTTCAAGTATTTTCCACTTGAGAACTGCAAAATTCCTTTCTTATGTTCTACTGTCAATCAGGGAGGCAGTTTTCTATTATAAAGGTCTTCAAATGGAATCAAATGCCTTCAGTTCAATATCAGTTGCTGTCATTTATATTGTTTTCATTTGATGATTGTGCATAAAAACATAATGCAGAATCATTGAAAAGTGTTATAAGACTTATAATAGTGTTGTAATACTTTAATAAAGTTCACATCCATAAACCATATCTATGCCATAGTTACAGTTAGCTGACAGTTTATGTTGTGCTCTGTTCTGGTTTGGTCATGTGCATTAATGCTGCTGTTCTCAATCTTCTATCTGCCATACAGGGATTTTTTTGGGCACATCAGTTTTCTTCTCTAGCATGTCCAATCAGGTTGTTTAAATGTTTTCGAACCAGCCATTCTGTTTATAACGATCTGGTATCTAATCAAAGGGAAAAAAAAGAATTCCAATCAGCCACCTGCCAAAACACATCAACTGACTGATGTGTTGCTCAATCACTGAATACCTTGTCAGTGGGCACATTGGCTGTCATCTGGTAACTGGCCTAAAAATAATTACATTCCTACAGTTTCCGTGGAATGTCTTTGCACAAATCAGTTTTTAATTTACTCATCTCTGCTGGTGATTTGTCTTTGCATTTTTTGTAGATTTGTTGTGAGTGAGGAAGTCCTGGTTTTCATTGGGGTCATTATCTTGCAACTGAGCACAAAGCATAATTTTTACTGGGAAACCTGGACACAGAGTTATTGGATGCAACAGGATAGAGTTCCTTTCTAGTAGAGGCTTTTTCATCTGTGGGGGGATGAAAGGAGACCAAAGAAAAGTAACTTAACGAGAGATTCTTTTTGGAAAAGGAAAGACAAATTATTAAAACTACTCTGATCAACTGAGCCTGATCCTATCTTCCCCCACCATCCACACATGGGCACTCCCGGCACAGGTTGTTGGGTAGTGATCAGGGAGGGAACCTTTGTGGAGTTTTCCTCCCAAGCCCAGTTGCAGTGCTATACTCAGCCTCAGCTGATATCAACTTAGGCCATCTCAGACCTTCCTGTTCTGTAGAGCTCAGCTGCTCGGTTTGTAACCCTGCTAAAACATTGGGGAAACCCCTGATAATTTGTTTGCAGCCAGAATAGGAATATGATGCTGTTGTCTCATCTTTCTGCCATATTGAACTTAGGATGTTTTATGAAAGTACTGTTGGACCAACTACTTGTAAATGCAATGAAATAATACACTGTACCATAACACCATAAATTCCTACCAGAATTCGATTTATTGCTGATTCAGTTGGTTGAATCAGATGACTTGGGAGACTAATGATTGTGGTAAAGCATGTTTTGAAATCTTTTAGAAACTTGTTCAGTCGAGTATTTTATGTGTTTAGCACAAACTGAATTAAATGGCATGTGGATAGCACATTGTGCTCGTGTACTAATGTATTGCAGCATAGAATGTGATTGTGTTTATGTGAAGGGTTCTTGAAATCTTAGTTCAGAGAGAAGATGAAATGTTTGCTTGAAGCCTTTAATTTTTTTGGGGGGGACGAGAGAAATGATTTTCAGGCATTTCACCCCAATGTACTTTTGTACCTGTAAGCATTAGCTAAAGTCTTGAAATAGTTCCCCTGTCCACCCACCTTGTTTGGGGAGGATGTGGCATGGCGAAGGAACTAATTTACAAAATGAAGAATTTGCCAGTTGCAGGTTTCTGCTTAAGCTGCTCTTGAGCTAAGTCAGATGTGCTCTGGCTATTTTCAAAACTTTTTTAAAAATCTATGTAGATATTGCCTCCCTTCAGATCAGGAACATGCATTGTGGGGATTCACAGCATGGGCCCACATCCTACCTGTATGTAATGTGTTAGGGCAGTGATTCTCAAATTTGTTTGGCCAAACTCCACCAAAAAACAATCCTCATAGCCCCTCAGTCCCCACAACTGATGCATACAGTAAAGTTAAAGCATCATTTTTGAATGGAACTCTTCAAAATGGGAGAGGAGACTCGCTGTACCGAAGATTTTAATTATCAGGAGTGAGACGGAGTAGAGTTATGGGGACAATGAACAGCACGCCTGTTTCACTCTGAAATTAACAAGAAAATAGACTATTAAGGTATCAGGCTCTGCTTTGGTGTGATAGTAGCTCGTAGGAAGTACACCAAATGATTCCCTTTTTAAACCTTAGCCCACCTCACCTGGATAGACCTTGTGCCTCATCTTGAAGGTGTCAGCCTTGGCTCAGTGGCAGCACTCTGGCCTCTTGAGTCAGAAGGTTGTGGCTTCAAGCTCCATTCCAGAGACTGGAGCACAAAATCTAAGTTGACATTTCAGTGCAGTACTGAGGTAGTGTTGCACAGTTGGAGGCCCTGTCGGTCTTCTCCAATGGACATAAAAATTCCCATGGCACTATTAAAGAAGAGCAGAGAGGTTCTCCTGGTGTCCTCAACTAGCACCACTAAAACAGATTATCTGGCCGTTTGTCATTGCTGTTTGTGGGAGCTTGCTGTCTGCAAATTGGCTGCTGCATTTGTCCACATCACAACAGTGATTACATCTCAAATATTTCATTGGCTGTACAGCACTTTGGGGCGTAGCACATGAGAGGCATTATATAAATGCAAGTTCGTTTGTTTCCTTTTTCACGTTTAAGAGCAATTGTGATAGAACATTGCAAAACCACCAATTGTAGTGGTCATCGAAAATTTTTGTTCCTTCAACATTGCCATGCTGTGTAGACTGGAATGTTGGAAGGATTGTACTCCCACTTTTCCGCAATTTCTTTACCTTTTCTCCCTGACGCTTCTGAAGGCAGAAACATATGCCAGTTCTTATGCCACCCACAGTTCTATGGGTGCCACCAGTCCTCTAGTATTATACCTACGTGGCCATTTCTCCTGTGTAAGCCTAGACAATGACAGTCAGCAGGCTGCTTATCCATGGGGGTTATTGCAGCTGAGTCTGATTCTGTCCATACCTGATGATCACATGCACACTTTCAAGCAGGGGTCATGGTATAGTGATCAGGAGCAGAGAACCTGAGCAGCACTGGTTAAATTAGGTAACTGTGCATAAGCCAGGGATTGAACCTGGGACTTTCCTGATCTATGTGGCTTAGTAATGTGCAACAACGCACTGGGTTCTGATGCAAGGTTATTGACCTGTAACGGATAACTATGTTTCTCTCTCAACAGATGCTGCCTGGCCTTCTGAGTGTTTCCAGTATTTTCTGTTTCTATTTCACTGTTAGTTTGATGGACTCTGTGGACCCTCCTGCGCCTGTGGGGAGGGTCCAAGGCCTTCTAGCAAAGCTGCTGTCACCATTTTCAGGTTTTTGAGTTAGATATTGTCTTGGGTTATTCCTGTAAGCAGATCCTGTGCCCTCTTATGATCTAGAGTGCACCTTTTTGCTGCCCAATATCTAGTTAAACATAGCATGACCCAGGGATTATAAGAGAGAACCTTTCCTCACAACAACAAAAAATTCTCATCCTCATGTTCAGATCCTTCCATGGCTTTGCCCCCTCCCTATCTGTGTAACCTCCTCCAGCCATACAACCTAACGGGAACTACGTTCCTCCAACTCTGGCCTGTTATGCATCCTGCACTTCCTTTGCCCTACCATTCGCTGTGCCTTCAGCCATGAAGTGTTGCAATGATAAGAGAGAACTTGCCTATAAAGTGTTCGTGGAATCTCCCTCGATATGGGAGCAGTATTTAAGTCTTGGATGGACTTGGGCTTTATGGAGAACTGTTAGGGACTAAAGAGGAAACTTGAGTTTCTTTGAGGTAACTTTTTGGGAATGGAGGAGAGAGAGAGCAAGGAACCAGAAGAGGGATCAAATTACATTAAATGGAGCAGTTATGCAGCGTGCTGATCAGGAAAGAGATCTATTGTGGATATTTCTAGGAAACTTAGCCTGGTGCTTGACTGCAGTAAAAAAAAAGGCATGGGGGTACAGAGGGATTGGATACAAATTAATAGAGGTTGTATAGTATCAGGCACCCATTTTGTGATAGTCCCTATTTTGAGTACTGTTTACAGTGCTGGTTACTTTGTTATAGAAATAAATTTGCATTCAGACGGTACCAAGACCATTAACCAAGTTCACTCCGAGGTATCAGATATCTATATTATTAGAAAATATTGTTATTTTTGTAAAAGGAGATAGTTCAAGGTGACCAAACTGACATTTTAAGGATTATTCGAAGTTGATCCAGGAAATTGTACATTATGCAAAGGTTTCAAATATCAGAGCAGAAGTTAAAAATTAGGAGTAAGAAGGGAAGTCATGCAGAACATTTTTACACTAAAGGTAATAGATTTGTGGAATAAGTTACCAGGGAATATAGACAGTATAAATGGATTCTAGAGATCTCTAATATGTTACTGGAGGGAGAAAGAATTAAATTAAAACTGTAGTCCAAACATTTTAAACTAAAACATAATTATGGCACTCCCCGTTTGTCCTTGGCTGAGGTCCATGTGTGTATTTCCGGTGGGAGGGAAGGTCATTAAATAACACTGACCATTTCTGACCGCAGCAAGGGCCAACCTTAGTTCTCTTTCTATCAGCCTGGTTGAAATCAGTTAACTTAGCATGGATTGGATCTAGAACCTTCCTGGTCTGCATCGTTCAGCATCACACTACATAGTGCATTTACCCAGTGAACTATTATGGCAATCTTTTTATAATTCTTGACTCTTCAGCAACACTAACAGGTGAAACGCATAGTAATGATGACTATAATATTGACTCATTTGGGACATCCACCTATGACTGATTCAGGAGAGACGGAGTTAAGTAGCATTTGCTTAAAAGTTGCAAGTGATCTGAGCTAACCTTGTATCAGATTATTTTGAAGGCGATTGATGGAAGGGTTGCAGTATTTGGAACAGTCTTTCCAGGCTTGTAGAACAATCTACAGCTGTTATCTATGGTGAATTATATCAATACTATCTTCCTTAAGAATCACCAGTACGGCATGATATAGCCATGACCGTTGTATGGAAATGCTTCCCGAAATCTCATTCATTCAGCAATACATTCACAGCAGTTTAAAAAGATGAATAATCTTCAGGGTGTTTGGGGAGGATTTATACTGTAAATGAGTAATAGTTTATAGAGACTTCCAGGTAGTGCTTTATTGACCTTCATACTATTTTTTTGTTTGACCATTACTGACATCCTTGGGGTAAAATTGCTAATTTATCAAGGACTGTTTTGAAAATTAATTGCTCTGTGAATAGGGGCTACCTGAAGTCTTATCACCTTGTACAATGAGAAGTGAGGGATTTTGGTTTCAGAACCTCTCGCCTCAAAACACTTTGTAGATTCTTGGCACAATTGATAAGGGGCTCCCTTCTGGCCTGACTTGTGTAATCTTGTAAAATGTCCTATAATGGATTGTTAGCACGCTGAGCAGTGACCTTAAAAGATTGAGTTTCGCCATTGGTATTGTTTAAAAATTAAACTGGGGGGGAATTGTAAAGAATTAAGACAACTTTGAAGTACTACTTCACACTGCTGCTAATATTAAGCAGACAAAGAACTGAAAGTTTCCAGCCATACAATCCAGAATAAATAGAAATGTTTCAATCAAAATGATCACAAGGGACTGCCTAGGTATAGAGTAAATATTTAATCCAGTTCTGCTACTGAGGACCCTGGATTCGTTGCATAATCTGCTTCCTGATGGTATTCCTTGATCGTTGTCACCTAAGTTATAAATTAATCAGTCACAATTGGACTGGCCGCAGATAATGCCAGACCTCACCATTGTGCTGGCCCTTTGCTAGCTCACACGGCTGTCTGCCATTTGTCACTATTCCCATTCAGGTCTTCCTGTGAGTAGTTCATCATCTTCACTTGGCCTTCCACACGGTAAACAGAATGAGTTATAAATGAAGTCTTTTAATGTATTACAAATTGTATAAAGGATTATTTGCTTTAGTTAGGAAACACTGATAGCTATTCTGGGAGTGGAAGACTGCTTTGTTAATTTACAGAATGTTCTAATACAGAAGGTTCCTGTTGTTAGGTAAGAGCCTCATATACCTGTTCAGGATAGAAGGTTGCCTTTGGCTTTCATTAAGCAGGTATAACTGTTTGTTGAATTATTTGTAATTGTGACTCACTGATTATCCACTTCACTCTTAAAGGAGTTCAGCATCTGTTTAAAGTACACTTGAAAGGGCAAGGGGAAGTATAGTTAGGGTAGGGAAATACTCTGGAACACAGGTTCCTGATGAAGAGAAAAAAAATCTGCAAGTGCTGGAAATACAGTGGTGCAAGACCCTTCAACATCTGTAAAGAGAAAAGACAAGTAAATGTTTTAAGTGTAACCCTTTGCCATAATTGAAAATTGAACGTTAAGCAAGTTTATTAGAGTTGAAAGGGGGGCGGGGGGGAAGGGGGAAGAAACGAGAATTCTCGAGCTGCTGGGACCATGGAAATGACATGCCATGGAAAGCAATGATTAAGAATGAATAAAGTAGCTTGTAGGGTTAAATAGATAGTTTAGAATTTTGCTCAATATCTTTGTAGAAGCAGGCAGAAACTTTGCAGAATCTTCCCGCAGGAAGTTACGTTAAGTTGGGCAGAGCTTAAAATAGACAAAATGCACATAATCAGTGAAAGGAGCTGGCTTGACGGACCAAATGGCTTTCTCATGTAAAGTCTACTGTAATTAGCTTTGAGTGTCAGTTAACCACTGTAACGAGGTGCCTTTGTATCTAGTGTTTCTGTAATTTGAATTCTGGGTGAATGCTGTTTGTGCACCGGCTCCCCTTGTTCACATAGCAGAAACCAGCTTATCCTGATGGCAGTATTGTGTCCCCAAATAAATGTAAATGCAGAGAGTTGATATGAGGATGGTCCCTTATGATTCAAACTGATAAAGTTCTTGAGGC
Organism: Heptranchias perlo; assembly: GCF_035084215.1. NCBI lineage: Eukaryota > Metazoa > Chordata > Chondrichthyes > Hexanchiformes > Hexanchidae > Heptranchias > Heptranchias perlo. The sequence goes on along the minus strand of NC_090348.1, from coordinate 44,770,937 downwards.
TATAATTTTGTAATTCTTGACTGGCTTTACTGTTTTGTTTATATTTTTCCATTTGAGCATTTAATTCTATGGAATTAGTAATTTTAAAAAAGAATAACAGCATATTTTTCTTTGAATTGTACCATTATGGACCCCAGTCCCAAATATTGTCGAGGGAGGGGTGTGAATTTAGCTGGGAATTAATTCTTGTAAGGCCTATTATTAGCCATGATGGGACTGAGAGAGCTAGGGGTTTCTCATAGCTTTAAACTAAAGCACCTCATACTATTTCCACATTTTTTCCATTTTACTTTTGCTATGCTAAAGATGGTTTGTAGTAGCACCGTTGTACATTCAACTTAATCTTTAGGAATACTCAGTTGAGAGAAATTGGATTGGACTTTATATAACCCACAGGATAGAAATATAGCAACAGCTTTTCTCTATCATTTTAAATTGCACAGTGTAAACAAATTGAGTATTATTGGCAGGCTTATCAAATGTGTGGATGACTTTTAGTTTTATAAATAACTTCAACAGTTGTCGGATACTTCAAGTGCATCTAGTTTTGAGCTTTTAATGCAAACATTTTATGACTTTGAAATATTGACAGGACAATGAAATGGATTTACAAATTAGTTTTTGTTTTTCAGATTTACAGGCTGTTAGCTTAATTTAACTTTATTAACACATTCTTCAATGGTCACTGCCAGCAAATTTAATGCAAGAATTTATTTCTTTTAGGAGGAGGAAAAACAAACTAAGGAAATGTCAGCATAGTTTTGATTTTGGACTGTTGTTGCAAGTCTCATGATGAGCAGTATGATGACTCAAAAATTTATTTGATTTTGGATATTGGCAGGTTGTAGGTTTATGCACATGGTTCCCCATGTGACTACTTTCCTGTTTCCTGGGGAGTGGTGGGATGTGGATATTGGACATTCTCCCATAGGAAAAGGAGCAAGAATTTACAAGCATATTTCCATACCATTCTCTTGCCGATCTCCCAGTGCCTGGCTATAAAGGCATGTTGCTACAGGCCTGGGAGCATGCTGACCTCTTACCTCAAACCAGAAGGTTTTTTATTTTCTTTGTAAATTATCACTTCAACTGCAGATAAAATTAACTTGTGAATTATCCACTGATCCTATCCTTTTTGTCTGTAGAGGACTTGGAAGTAATGTAACATTTGCCTACTATGTGCACTCTAATTATACAGGATCACCGAGAGGCCAAATATCTTTGCTCATTGAATGAATGTCATGTGGTTAGCATAACTAAAAGTGTCTTTTTTGTACAGTTTTGGATGCTGCTGTTTGACACATCTGCTTACCAACTGTACCCTATATTGTGGTCCTTTAAGGTTTGTATTTAGATGCACTGGCTTATTTTAACTCTTCCTAAAACCTACAGGATTTTGAAAAATAGGGTGAATTGCTCCCTTCCTTTCCAGTTGAATTTTAAGTATTCTGTGGTGCATAAAACAAGTGGACTGCCAATAGTCACAAGTCTGTCACTACAGATGGCAGCAGTTGGAGGCGATGAATGTTGACATCGCACAACATTAAAGCATATTGATCTAAGTACATTTTTTACTAAAGCATATTGATATTAATGAACTAAATAAGCTCAGTAACCATGCAGCATTCTATATACCATCTGCTAAGTGTCACTGGATTTTTGTCAGGTTTTAGGAATAATCGCAGAACAGAAAAGGGGTGGGGGTGGGGGAGAGAAACAATATTTTAAACATACTGCTAATTTAGATCCGCACTCCCAAGCTCTGATTTTTTTTCCCAAACTACAGGCCCATTACTATATTACAGGGACAAAAATAATAGCCAACTTATGTTGATTAAAACACATGCAACTTCATTTTCATCTGAATCTCGCCATCTATGACCTTATTGTTAATGACTGCATTGATAGCGTGGCTTTGACGGAAACTTGGTTCACAGTTGGCAAAACCTTGCCCCTTACTGAAGCCTCTACACTGTAATAAATTGGATAGCCAGGTGGTGAAGGATAGAATACTAGAGCCTGATCTTCAGTTGCTTCCAAGCCTTTATTCACAGAGATCCACACTACACCCACACCACACCCTAGATAAGCTCTCATATATAAATGGAGACAAGAGAGTCCCCAATTGATACACACCACCTGAATACAATTAACACTAATTGACATAAATCATATGGATACAATTAACATCCACCTAGCTACATTTTCCACCACCTGCTCAGCCCAAAGCACCGTGGTGGCGGTGTGGCCCTTATCAGCAATTCACACCTTCCTTTATACTTCCCCTATTCTTCTGGCGCTTTCTCCTCTTTCGAGCGCCTTGCCTTATTCTGCCCCTCTCGCATCTTTTTTAAAATGCTCCAAAATTACTGCCCCCCAAGCCCCATGTTTCTCAGAGACAACCTCCCTCTTTTCCTCCCTCAGTCTCTGCACTGAGTAACTTCTCGTCCTTGATAATTTCAATCTCCATCTCAAGTCACCTTGCCTCTCTCCTATGATTTCACTTCCCACCCGTCCTCCCTTAACCTCTCTCTCCATACTAACTCTCCTACCTATATTCATGGCCACCTCCTCGTTCTTGCCATCTATTGTGGTCTCTCCACTCCCATGGTCATGACTATCGACCTTCCAACTACCCCTTCCAACCCTACTTTCTTCTGCATCTGCTGCTGGAAAAAACTCTTTCCCCCTCACCCCCCAGTTCACTTACAACTTCAACTTCAAATTCCCAACTGTCTAACCTTTGGTCTTCCATTCGCCATGATACTTTTGTAGCTGTTGATCTGCTCAATCACTCACTCACCTCTGCCTTTGATACCCATGTTCCCAGTAAAAACCTTTACTTTCTTCCACCCTGATCGTTTCCCTGGTATGGCCCCCATCTTTTCTTCCTGAAGTCGAAGGGGCGCAGACTTGTGTGTGTGGAGCAGAACTGGTTTAGACATCCAATACCAGATCTCGCTGGTTCCACTCTTAACTATCCAATAATAGCCAGAGCATCTCCAGCAATATTCTCTTTCTGTCCCTGCACTGCTACCTCTGGAGCACCCCCAAGGATCTATCCTTGGCTTCTTCCTCTTCCTCATCTACATGATGCCCTTCGGTGACATCATCCGAAGACATGGCATCAGGTTTCACACATACGTTAACATACCCAGCTCCATCACCTCTTTTGACTCCTTCACTGCCTCTATGTTGTCAGCCTGTTTGTCCAACATCAGGTCCTGGACGAGTTGCAATTTTCTCCAATTAAACATTGGAAAGACTGAAGCCATCGTCTACAGCCCCTGCCACAAACTCCATACCCTTGCCACTGATTCCATACCCATCCTCGGCCACTGTTTCAGGTTGAAGCCAACTATTTGCAATCTCAGCGGCCTATTTGATCCCAAGCCCAATTCCTGATCCGATATCGTCTCCATTACAAAGGCCGCCTACTTTCACCTCTGTAACATCACCTGGTTTTCCCCCATCTACTGAAGCCCTCACCCATGCTTTGTCACCTTCAGAGACAACTATTCCATTGGTCTCCTGGCTGACCTTCCATCCTCCAACCTTCATAAACTTCAGCTCATCCCAAACTTTATTGCCTAAAACTTAACCCACACCAAGTCCTACTCACCCATCACACCTGTGCTTGCTGACCTACATTGGCTTCCAGTCCACCAATGCCTCACATTTAAAATTCTCATCCTTGTGTTTAAATCCCCTCATAGCCTCGCCTCTCCTTATCTCTGTAACCTCCTACGGCCCTACAAACTCTGAGAACTCTGTGTTTCTCCAACTCTGGCCTCTTGTGCATCCCCCACCATTGGAGACTGTGCCTTCATCTGTCTAGGCACTAAGCTGTGGAATTTCACAAAATCTACTTGCATGCAAATTTCAGTTATGTCCAAACAACAAACTTTCTGTGTGTTCCAGGGTTTGTGCACGAGATTACAGACTACAAATTTTCTAAATCTAAATCTTGTATCAAATACTGGCTTTCTGCAGTTTTCTGCCCATCCAGACCAGTCGCCATTCTGCCTTACATGTGAATTGCTTGTCAACATCACAGTTTGGTAGCTGTTTTTGCTTGTTCTTTCTCTTTCCCACTTTAAAAAAAAAACTGCATCTATCAATCTATCTCTATCTGAATTTCTATTGTTGCATTTGCTGAAAATATTTGCATGTGAGTACCCTTCCTCCCTGCATAACTATGTGTGCTTATATTTCATGTCATTAAGAAGTCCCTTTGCCAGAATATGCATCCATTGCTTCATTATGATCCTTCCACATGAAGGTGAAGTCTGTTAATAGTGAATGGAATATATTTTTCTGTTTTAGGTATCTGATGTCTGCATGGAGCATGGCCTTCAGAAGAGCACCCTCTAGTGCACTAGATTGAATGTTTCTATTTTCCACACCATCCAGCCTAATGAGATAAGAAAGAACGTAGGAACATAAGAAATAGGAGCTGGAGTAGGCCATACAGCCCCTCGAGCCTGCTCTGCCATTCAATAAGATCATGGCTGATCTTCTACTTGAACTCCACTTTCCTGCCCGATCCCCATATCCCTTGATTCCCCTAGAGTCCATAAATCTATTGATCTCAGTCTTGAATATACTCAACGACTGAGCATCCACAGACTTTTGGGGTAGAGATTTCCAAAGATTCACAACCCTCTGAGTGAAGAAATTTTTCCTCATTTCAGTCCTAGATGGCCGACCCCTTATCTTGAGACTATGAACCCTAGTTCTAGACTCTCCAGCCAGGGGAAGCAGCCTCTCAGCATCTACCATGTCAAGCCCTCTAAGAATTTTATACGTTTCAATGAAATCACTTCTCATTCTTCTAAACCCCAGAGAATATAGGCCCATTTTAATCAATCTCTCCTCACAGGACAACCCTTTCATCCCAGGAATCAATCTAGTGAGCCGATGTTGCTCCCCCTCGAAGGCGTATATCCTTCCTTAGGTAAGGAGATCAAAACTGTACACTGTACTCCAGGCGTGGTCTCACCAGAGCCCTATATAATTGCAACAAGACATCCTTGCTCTTGTACTCCAAGCCCCTTGCAATAAAAGCTAACATACCATTTGCCTTCCTAATTGCATGCTGTACTTGCACATTAACTTTTTGTGATTTGTGTACAAGGACACCTGTCAATTTAGTGCCACATTCTGGGCAGTTTTGTGCTGTGGATCCATGTCGACTACAAATCATAGAATGGTTACAGCACAAAAGGAGTCCATTCAGCCTATCGAGCCTGTGCTGGCTATCTGCAAGAGCAATTTAGCTAGTCCCACTCCCCCGCCCTTTCCCCGTAGCCCTGCAAATTTTTTCCCTTCAAGTACTTATCCAATTCCCTTTTGAAAGCCACGATTAAATCTGCCTCCACCACCCGCTCAGGCAGTGCATTCCAGATCATACCCACTCACTGCATAAGAAAATTTATCCTCATGTCGCCTTTGGTTCTCTTGCCAACCACCGTGTTAAGACTTTGCCAGACTCATTCTACTTGGGTTCTTTACAGCCGATAGCGGTAGCTTTTATCTCATCAACAAAAGGTTGCATTTATATAGCGCCTTTAACATAGCAAAAACATCCCAAGGTGTTTGTGTCTGGAGACAGGTTAAATTTGATTACTGTCCCAGCGGTGAAATAAACAGTTTTATCGGTCACATTTCCCTTTGACTGTCAGTGTTTTCCTTTGTTAATTTTAGCAAAAAAAAGTAGACACAGAGTAAAGAAAGCAGTGTTTCTCACTTTATACACATCTAGTTTTTGTTAAAACAGAGGAAAGTAGAGCCTCTACTGTGCTTTATCCAGTTTGCTTCCTTCTGAACAGCTGGTGCTAGGGCAGAGAGGAAGATCAACATCTCCAATTTTCCAAGATTGTTTTACTGTCTCTTGATTCCCACTTACCTTTCAGGCCACGAGCAAGAGAAAGAATTAGTATCTGGAGGGGGAGGAGCTATTCAGTTGGCGAAATTTACTCGAATACCATCTGCAGGTGTCAGCTGTGCCTCAATTGATAGCACACTTGTCTCAACAAGTCCCACTCCATGGACTTGAGCACAAATATCTAGGCTGACACTTCAATGCAGCACTGTCGGAGGTGTCGTCTTTTGGGTGAGGCGTAAAACCGAGGCCCCGTCTGCCCTCTCGGGTAGATGTAAAAGATCCCATGGCACTATTTCGAAGAAGAGCAGGGGCCAGGTGTCCTGGCCAATATTTATCCCTCAAACAACACCACTAAAAACAGATGATCTGGTTATTTATCTCATTGCTGTTTATGGGATTTTGGTGTGCACAAATAACCTGTTGTGCTTCCCTACCTTACAACAGTGATTACACTTCAGAAAGTACTTCATTGGCTATAAAGCGATTTGGGACGTTCTGAGGTCATGATAGGTGCTATATAAATGCAAGTTCTTTCTTTACTTTGATTTACTTTTTAAAAGTTGCCTATTGCACAAGAGACCAAACTTCTTGATGAAACTTTGGTCACAAATTTAAGTACTGTAGAAATTTCTAAGAAAGTAGCTTGTAAGAGTTAACCAACAAAGTCTAAGCAGCTGTTCATTAATAGAAATCTCTTTTGCATGGAAGCTTTTTAACATGTTCCAGTCCATCAACTGTTCCATAGCTAGAATACACTTGACTAATGATGTAATTTCAGTTTTTTTTTATTGTCACACCATTTTGTATTTTGTCTAAGAAAGATGTCAACAATTGCAAAAGCTCTTGTGTTAATTGCTTCCTTTGTAGCATTGATAATTCAGCTTTTATGAATAGACATCCATTTATTGAATAGCAGCAGTTATATGAAGTCATAATAGAATCCACCCCAGTAGCAGCTCTATCTTCTATCAGTGCTGTAAACAAAGAGTAAATGCAGTGATTTAGCTTGTTTTTCTAATGCAGCATTTTAGAACAAAGTGAAGTGAGAGTCAGGGTAAACTGGATTTAAGAACTGGAAAATGTTGTTGCTAATAAGCAAACTGTTCAGCCCACTTGTGGCATATAAACTATTCAGTGGTAGTGTAGTTGCTGAATTGTTGCCAGAATACCTTCTTTCACAATTCATTCTATGTAGAGTTGGTAGACTATATATCCAGGTTTAGGAATTAGAATATAAGAGGAACAGACTGTTGCATTCTTGTTAGTAAATAACTCAATTTTTTTTTAATGAGTAGATAATAAACCTGGGGTGCTTCATTTTCAATTGTGTAGGTTCCATCCATAAGGAATCAACACACCCTGTTCAAACAAAAGTATTTCCCAAAAAATTATTTTGTTGGAGAGAGAAGCAGGGTGATTCTTTGTAACTTCTCTAGCAGTAAAAGGTCCTTGTGGCAACACTTAATGCATTACATCTATTTTGTTAAGATTGTCTGTTTACATACATGTGATGTGCAGTGCTTTGAGAGACCATGAGCTTGTGTCTAAACATTGGTAGGTAGTGTTGGAGTAAGGAAACTATTGAGGCTAATGGGTTTATTTGGACATCTGTCGATAGGACTTGCTGAAATTTTATTTCAATGTGATGTGTTTTTTAAAGCATGTGCAATGCTGACCATGAGGCAGAGAGAATAGCAGAGGCTTTGGGCATAAGTTGCCTGCACACCATCTCAACAAGGGGTGGTGAATGGCATGGGGCACTAAGCAAGAGGAAGGGGAAAAGTATTGAGTAGATAGTGGAGTACTCTAGCAAGATCTTTAATGTATGATCCATTTGATTTTTATTATTAAAATCTTAAAGCTTCATAGTTAAACTTCCAAAAATTACTACAGTTTACAGACTAATTCTATTAAAAGGGCCGACTTCAAGGAAGTGAGGGAAGAGCTTAAATAAATTGACTGTGGAGGGGATAAATGGTACAGTACTACAGAAAATCCGCTGAGAATAAATAGACTATCTTTAAGCAGGGTTATCTAACCTTTTTGAGTTGGGGGTGGGGGTTGAGGGCATGGGCTGGATCCACATGACACAATCACTGAGTGGGCTGCATATGATTTAAAATCCAAATCCAAATCCAAATGCTAAAAATCCCCTCCACAAAAGACTCCTCACCATTCTGCTCTTCCTAGCAGTCTTTTCCAATCCTCTAAGCCCAGGATATTTAAGCCACTCTGCCAAGTCATTCTTGTGAAGAAGCTCCCTGTGATGCTACTAAGCATGCATAGGAAACTAGGGAACTGCAGGCTGAATTGGAACTCGCGAGCTGGATTCGGACTGTGGGCCACCCGTTGCTCATGTTAAGCGTGGAGGATATGTACCTAGTACTACAATGCATAAAGAAAAGAACGTAATGTGGAGATGCCGGTGATGGACTGCTGCGATTTCCAGCAAAAAAAAGTTATCTGTTTTGAATACAAACCCCAGGATCTGCTACATTTGACCCCTTGTGACCCCCACCTCAGTATTCTTGGATGTAATGTTTCCCTGACTAACCTGTTTGAACACCATTCACTCCTTTGATTGCTGTGATTATCTCTCTGTCGAGGTGTGATAAAGGGCAGTTAGAAAGATTATCTGTAATCACCAGGCATTGTTCTCTGACTATATATGCTGTGCCTATATGCATCTCTTCACCTGACGAAGGAGCTAAGCTCCGAAAGCTTGTGATTTCAAATAAAGCTGTTGGACTATAACCTGGTGTTGTGCGACTCCTTACATAAAGAAAAGAAATGTGGCACTAAGTGCATTAATAAAACAATTGTAAACAATTTTACAACACCAAGTTATAGTCCAGCAATTTTATTTTAAATTCACAAGCTTTCGGAGATTTTCTCCTTCCTCAGGCAAATGTTTCAAGATCTTGAAACATTTGCCTGAGGAAGGAGAAAATCTCCGAAAGCTTGTGAATTTAAAATAAAATTGCTGGACTATAACTTGGTGTTGTAAAATTGTTTACAATTGTCAACCCCAGTCCATCACCGGCATCTCCACATCATTAATAAAACAACATAGTGAGAAAGAAATGGGAAAAAAAACAAGTTCTACAAAGCATTTAAAGAAAAATGAGAGGAAACAACTTGGAAGAATACAGGAACTTCCAAAAAATGTAAAACAAGGCATTCAGAACAGCATCCAGAGCGGTAGAAGCCATAAGCAACAGTAAGACATTCTTGCAGTTAGAGGATTATTGGAAAAGAATTGAGATCCCTTAAAGTTGGAATTGGGGCTAAAACTGAGGAACAAAAATAAACATAATAACTGACTACTTCCTGGAAGTATTTGTAGCATGCCACCGATGAAAGAAAAAACTTGCATTTATATGGCATCTTACACATTGTCGGGATTTATTGAAATGCTTCACATCTAATGAATTACTTTTTGAAGTACTGTTGTTATGTAAGCAGATGTGGCAGCCAATTTGCACACAGCATGAGTGCACAAACAGCAAATGAAATGAATGATGAAATTAATTTGTTTTTGGTAGTGTTGTTCAAGGGAGAAATGTTGGCCAGGACACTAACTCTCCGCTGTTCTTCAAATTATGCCATGGGATCTTTTCTATACACCTGAACAAGTAGATGTCTGTTTAATGTCTTGGACAATGCAGCACTGTCTCAGTACTGCATGGAGGTGGTAGCCCAGATTATGTCCTTAAGCTTTGGAATGTAAACCCACAAAATACTGACACAGAGGCAAGCATGTTACAAGCTGACACTTGATCGTAGGAAGTCCAACTAAGGGTAATGACTTTGAGATTGCCTGAATGCATGTCTCAGACAGGCTTAGAGAGCTCAGAACCAATAAATCCCCACAGATATACCCGAGGGTGCTAAGTAAGACGGGGAAGAAATCTGCAAAGTGCTGACGGTCATCATGAGGGAGTCACTGAAGTCATGGGAGGTCCCAATGGATTGGAAACAAGCCAATATTGTACCTATATGTAATTGCTTCAACAGCTCCTGAATGCAATTACTCACGCTGGATAGTTTCACGTGCACCAGTAGCCCTCCAGTACTTTGTGCAAGTTTTTTTTTTATTCATTCATGGGATGTGGACATTGCTGGCAAGGCCAGCATTTATTGCCCTTGAGAAGGTGGTGGTGGTGGTGAGCCACTTTCTTGAACCGCTGCTGTCCGTGTGGTGAAGGTACTCCGACAGCGCTGTTAGGTAGGAAGTTCCAGGATTTTGATCCAGCAACGATGAAGGAACGGCGATTATATTTCTAAGTCAGGACGGTGTGTGACTTAGAGGGGAATGTGCAGGCAGTGGTGTTCCCATGCGTCTGCTGCCCTTGTCCTTCTAGGTGGTAGAGGTTTGGGAGGTGCTGTCAAAGAAGCCTTGGCGCGTTGCTGCAGTGCATCTTGTAGATGGTCCACACTGCAGCCACGATGCACCAGTGGTGAAAGGAGTGAATGTTTAAGGTGGTGGATGGGGTGCCAATCAAGCGGGCTGCTTTGTCCTGGATGGTGTCGAGTTTCTTGAGTGTTGCTGGAGCTGCACTCATCCAGGCAAGTGGAGAATATTCCATCACACTCCTGACATGTGCCTTGTAGATGGTGGAAAGGCTTTGGGGAGTCAGGAGGTGAGTCACTCGCCGCAGAATACCCAGCCTCTGACCTGCTCTCGTAGCCACAGTATTTATGTGGCTGGTCCAGTTAAGTTTCTGGTCAATGGTGACCCCCAGGATGTTGATGGTGGGGGATTTGTTGATGGTAATGCCGTTGAATGTCATGGGGAGGTGGTTAGACTCTTTTGTTGGAGATTGTTGTTACCTGGCACTTGTCTGGCGCAAATGTTACTTGTCACTTATCGGCCCAAACCTGGATGTTGTCCAGGTCTTGCTGCATGCGGGCACGGACTGCTTCATTATCTGAGGGATTGCAAATTGCACGGTGTTCAGTTCCATCATCAGTGAACATCCCCACTTCTGACCTTATGATGGAGGGAAGGTCATTGATGAAGCAGCTTAAGTTGGTTGGGCCTAGGACACTGTCCTGAGGAACTCCTGCAGCAATGTCCTGGGCTGAGATGATTGGCCTCTAACAACCACTACCATCTTCCTTTGTGCTAGGTATGTCTCCAGCCACTGGAGAGTTTTCCCCCGATTACTAGGGCTCCTTGATGCTACACTCTGCCCTTGACATCAAGGCAGCATTTGACAGTCATTCTCACCTCACCTCTGGAATTCAGCTCTTTTGTCCATGTTTGGACCAACACTGTAATGAGGTCTGGAGCCGAGTGGTCCTGGCGGAACCCAAACTGAGCATCGGTGAGCAGGTTATTGGTGAGTAAGTGCCACTTGACAGCACTGTCGATGACACCTTCCATCACTTTGTTGATGATTGAGAGTCGACTGATGGGATGGTAATTGGCCGGATTGGATTTGTCCTGCTTTTTGTGGACAGGACATACCTGGGCAATTCTCCACATTGTCGGGTAGATGCCAGTGTTGTAGCTGTACTGGAACAGTTTGGCTAGAGGCGCGGCTAGTTCTGGAGCACAAGTCTTCAACATTACAACCTTTGCTGTATCCAGTGCACTCAGTCATCTCTTGATACCATGTGGAATGAATCAAATTGGTTGAAGACTGGCTTCTGTAATGGGGATCTCAGGAGGAGGCCGAGATGGATCATGCACTCGGCACTCCTCTCTGAAGATAGTTGCAAACGCTTCATCCTTGTGTTTTGATCTCGAGTGCTGGGCTCTGCCATCATTGACGATGGGGATGTTCACGGCGCCTCCCCCCCCCCATTAGTTGTTCAATTTTGTCGACCACCATTCACAACTGCGGTTCTTTGCTAGCGAGGATTGATGGTGAATATTGGCAGACAACTCAGTCATGGGGCATCACAGTTGAGCCCAATTGTGCCTTCGCCCAATGTCCACACATGTCCATTTTATACAGCGGTCACTGGATAATGTGAGTGGCGAAGCTTGGCTGATTTTATTTCACCACCTTCCCTTTAGCACAAGGATGCTGAGGCCACTAGTAGCTTCTTGTTTGAGAGTAGCAAATTTGTTGCAGACCAGGAACCTTCCTGGTGTGTACATTTGTACTTCTAAATGGATTTTAAAAAAGGTAATACTATGTGATACAAAATGGCTTACAGAATATTGGGTGATGATGGGAGACTGGTATGAAAATCTGGGTTGAAGGGGTGAATTAAAAATCAGTTCACTGTTCTCTCTGTATTACAGCATGCTTTGTTTCTCTTGTCCTGGTTTGAACCCATAATGAGTTTTGCACTTAGCATCCCAATTACAATGTGGAACTTTAAAACGATAAGAGCCGAAATAAGGATTTACAAAAGAGGTCTTCATACTGAGTTGTTTAGAATGGGTAAATTTCCTAATTTCTCTTCACTCACTCTCAGTATTTCAATCCTGGCCAACATCCAGTCAGCTTGTGTTAGACATTTTTGTAAAGAGTAAATTGTTGTCCTTGGAAAAATACCAGAAAGTATTTTTGTAATCTGCAAAGTATTGTATGAGTGTGAATGGATTCTGTCTAGTGGCAAAATTGTTATTTTGGTCAGGTTATCTGAAATGTGAGATAACTTGTAGATTTCATACCACTTGGAAAGTTCATTTTAAAGCAACTGTAATTGTAATGATTTTGTGTTGATTTAAATATTTTACTTGCACAGACTTCCGTCTTGGAAAAAACCACCACCACCATCTTCCTGATTGCCAAGCAAACATATGTGTATCGCAGTCTTACTCTCTGGGTGCTAAGGCCTGCACCATTCACCAGGTATAGGTTCTTGTGGCCGGTGTGGAGCAGGAATGGGTCGGGGAGTGGTGTCAGCATCTGTAAATATAAGCAGGAGCAGCAAGGTACCAACGATGAAAGGGGGACTAAAATGGGCCGGGGACTGGTCGAGTGCCTGGGACTGGGGAGCGCTGTACAATGGGCCAGTCATGGCTAAAAACAGGTTGCAGGCTGAGAAAGGGCTTCGGAGGCAGCGGATACCCAATGACACCTTTACATAATCTATAGAAAATAACCTTTCAAAAGAGAACATAAGAAATAGAAGGAGTAGTTCATATGGCCCCGCGAGCCTGCTCCACCATTCAATAAGATCATGGCTGATCTTCGACCTCATCTCCACTTTCCCATCCTATCACAGAGATACATTTATTTTATAATAAAATGTGAAGGTCTGTGAGTAAGTGAGGAAATACGAGATCATGGAGAGACTCTGGAAAAAGCAGTGGGGCAGCCGGGAGAAGCTGCAAATGGTACCGGGGGAGGGGGCTCAGGGTTAGGGGCGAGGAGGGTCGAAGCACCAAGGCCAGCAGCAGGACAGAAATGTAAGCAGGGCAAGCAAGTCTGGAGGGCAACAGACAGGTAAGGAAAGTTAAAATTAAAATCAAAATCGGAGCTACCTTCAGTTAATTGCAAAAGCAGAGGCTGCAGCAGACCAAAAGACTCACGCCTATTGCTATTGACTAGTGTAGCTGTGTGATGGGAGCAGGAGGTGCTGCCGTGCCACCAGTGGTGGAAGGGCTGCAACTGCAACATGACAGTTGACTGAAAATGTTAATGGAAAATGTTGATGCAAAAACATGATCAAAAATTGTGACACCAAGAAGTAAGGTTTGTGGACAAGAAGTGCACACCCCTTGTAAGATAGATAGAGAAGCATGTGGAGTTCTTTTTATATTATTGTGCTATACTCTATGCTGTCTTTTTCTAGACAAGTTGTTTTAGCATATATGCAGCAGCCTAGTGTTGTGAGATTATTCTGCCTTCTGGTGTGAAAGGAGAAAGTAGTAGACATCTTCATGTATTCTCCAGTAAGCAGTTTATTGTAATTTATGATTAATTGGTAGACATAGGCTATGTTAACTCATATACATCACAGAACAAAGATGCAGGTTTTGATTCATAAGACACTTGGTCAGCTTATGGGCACTGTCATGTAGCTGTAAACATGAAAAAATGCGCCTGGAAGAAAGCCTGAACTGTGACATGTCCCGCTGCTCGAAGCAGACAGCTTTATGAGAGTTGGTGTTTCAAGCCAAGATCAGCCGGGGCAAATGGACATGAGCATAGTTTTCCTGCCTGGATCCAGACTAGATTCTAATTTTAATTGTGAAAGTAACGCTAGGTGAAGTTGATGGGGTATGGTAGTATAGTGATTATGTTAGTGGGCTAGTAATGTGAGTTCAAATCCTACCATGGCAGTTTTTAGAATTTAAATTCAGTTCAAATAATCTGGAAATAAAAATCTGATATCAGTCAAAGTGACCATGAAGCTGTTGGATTGCCATAAAAACCCAACTGGTTCATTAATGTCATTTAGGAAAGGAAGCCTGCTAACCTTACCCAGTCTGGCCTATGTGTGACTCAAGTCCCACACCAATGTGGTTGACTTTTAACTGCCCTTTGAAGTGGCCTAGGGAGCCACTCAGTTGCATCAAACTGCTACAAAGAATAACAAAACACATTGTGGGAGTACCTTCACCACATGGACTGCAGTGGTTCAAAAAGGCCCACCACTACCTTCAAGGCAACTAGGGATGGGCAATAAATGTCAGCCTAGGCAGCAACGTGCACATCCCAAGATTGAATTTTTAAAAAATTCTGCAAAAATGCTTAGTTGAGGGTGATTTTTTTTTCTTGCCAATTTTCTCTCCTCCCCATCTCTTCTGAAGTTGTTGATTTCTTGCTAGGATGTGGTTTCATGGGCACCTGGTCCCTCCAGTATTTCACCCATGTGCCCATCATGTATCTGAGAGTCTTGACAGTGAATGTTAATGGACTTTTTGACCGCCGGTTGTATGAGCCCATGGTGTTCTGACCTGATGTCTACATGTACACACCCCTAACCGGGTGCACTGTATAGTGACCAGGAGTGGCAAATCTGGTTGATTTTCCACTCCCACTCTTTCCTCCCCCCCCCCCCCCCCCCCACCTTTCCTGTTCTCTTTATCTTCTCTAATCGACGGGTGCTGAGGCTAATTGTAGCACACTTACCACTGTTCTGGCTGAAATCAGCTAACTTGGTACAGGAGGTTAAAACCTCTGATTCTTGAACTGTGTGGCTTAGCTAGTCACTGGATAATCTTACTGAGCCATCAAGAGGAGCATGTGTGACAATTTAAGAAAACACTTTTTTTACCTCCCTATTCTCCTGCAACATCTGAGAGTGACATGCCAGAACTCTCCATGTAACTCTGGCTGACTGGCAGTGATCCAAGGATGACTGGCTTTCTACTCACTCCCCCCCCCCCCCCCCATCACCAGCATTCTTAAGGTGTCTGGGCTTTGCACTCACTGCAACATTGAGTTTTCAGAGATTGAGGACAATCAACTGACCTGAACCTGCTTGATGCATCAGGAAATAAATACTTTGCATTGAACACTTCTCTTCCTTTCCTGCCATCCACAGTAAACAATTTATCTTAAATGATGTTGACATATTTGGAAAAACATTGTGGTAATGGCAAAATTTAGACATTTTAATCCATAGTCCAAATATGAACCTACAGCATTGCTTCAAAATTTAATGTTATTTTGTCATTATTTTTATAATGCATAAAATAATGGCTGGTTTAGACTTGAGCTGGGACTCAGGGTTGCACCTTGATGCACAGGCCCTAAGTCATCAAATTCACTGTCCTTTGGGGTCAGTTCAACATTAAAGGCCTTTTCACAAATGTGATTTCATGCTGTCTTTGGGGGATAAACATTTACAGGATAATCTGTTCATCGGAAAGGTGAGTCACATTCACTGCTCTTTTTAACATCCGTCGTTATATTGATGTGCTCTTTCGTGAACAAATAGAAAAGAAAATCTACTGATTTTTTTTTTAATTGTGCGTTTCAGAGCTTCCGCACTGTTTAAACAGTGTTCAGTTTGTGACTTAAAATGTTGCTCTTGTGTTAAGGTGGCGCACCTATTGGGAAAGAGGTGGAGTATTTACATTCTTTTCCAGTATCCTGATATCGCCGCAGCTGAACAGTACATCTCATTAGTTGTCTGCAATAGAAGGATGAGGAAGGTTCGCTCCTTCTTTGGCCCATCAGTGCGTGGCGAATACTTCATTGAGCAGGTATTTGTAGCCAAGACCATTAATTGAGCTGGATATAAATTTGGTGGAGTTGTAGGATTTATTTAAATGAAATAAAATTGTGTTATAAAATAATGTAGTCTTATCTATTTCTCCTTTGTCACCCCTAAAAAAATGCCTGAAACAAATTGCATTAAAATTTGGGTTCTTTAAACCATTATTAACACAATTTTAAATCTATATTTTGTTCATTCGAATTGGTCAATACTAGCTTGGAACAAGTAACATGAGATATAGGTAGCTCGTCGCACTGGCTGCAGTGTCTATTGTGATTTTTCTTTTTAAAGCAGTTTGAATGTAGGGGAGTTGCTACTTAAACAAAATCCAATGACAGCCTAGTATGCTCTTGGGATTGTAACTGAACCAGAAAATGTTATGCTTTCCTTTTTAGCAGAAGTGTATAGACTAGCTGTTTAATGAGACTTTGAGGTGCTGAAACAGCCAGGTACTTCTGAGATGAGGTCCTGATTCCTGGCTGTAAAGTCCAGATTTGCTCCAATGACAGAGTAACATCCAAATGCACTCACCTGGCATGGCCGTTGTCTGTTCTTCAGATCCAGCTGCAACATAGAAATGGTCCATTTTTGTTTGGCGGAGGAGGAAAACTGACACTGACCATCTTTCATCTGCAAGTTATTAATGGACTAGGATTGATGATAGCAATGGGCAAGGGCGTAGGTCAGGTAATTCTAATCTCTTGGTGGGAGAAAGATGTCAATGGCTTGAGGTAGAAGAATATGAATGGAGAAAAGATGTGTTTAACTTGAGGATAGAAAAATGTGTGTGTTTTTATATGCAGTGTTAGCTCTCCTTTTTATAGTAAGAGCAGGAGACATATATAAAAGTAAAGCAGGTGAGTATATATGTGGAAAAGATTTCTTGTCCTAACTGGATAATTAAATGAAGGCTGGAAATGTAACTCTGAAAATTGTGAATTTGTGCGGGAAAAGAAAAAAAATATTTGGAGTACTTCAGAAAATAACTTCTTACTGATTAGTGTGTTTTGCAAAGTATGTTGTGATACCAGTTTCTGCTTTACATCATACTTTTATTGGTTTATTAAATCTTTGCTTTTATTTGACTTTCATTGATAAAAATGCCATACTAGTGAGAGATCTGCACTACTTAAACAGCAAAGTGTGCGCTTGTGCAAGTATATGTGTGTAAGTAAAATTTAAAATCCTCAGTATGCGTAAGTTTCTGGGCCTGTTGAAGGAGTTACATTATTCACCAGAACATTTTTCAAATTATCTGATCAATCAACTTATTACTAATGGGTATTGACTTGGTGCAGTGCCATATACATATTGGACATTATGGTGGTTATGTAGGTTTAGTAAGGGGTGGGGGGGGGGGGTAAAAATAAGAAACCAAGTTGTTAAAAATGTGTAGTGAAATAGGTGCTTTGGGGCCCTGAGGGCAACAACACCATCCGTTGGAAAAAACTGACTGTTACGAGACCTTTTGCTTGATTGAAAAAAGGATACCTCATTAAGCTCAAACTGGATGATCTTTGTGAATCATGCATTGAACTTTCTTGGAAGGCAGGGAATAGTAAGGCTCTATAATAGGGTTGTCAAACCTGCAGCCCCCGAGCCCTTGCAATTGGTCATTGAGTCCGAGGCAACTGTGTCCTATTTGCTCTTTTATTTTTTATTTGCTGGTTTGTCCTGTTCCAGGCCCATAAAATTGAAAGAACTGGTTTTAGGAATGTTGCCTCATTGGTGGGAAAATCTTAAATCAGAACACTAAAAGCTGCTCGTATTAGCCACTGGAAATATATTCAGTTTCATGGGAACATGCGGTTAAACTTTATACGTGGCCCTGAGGTTTCATGATGCACTCATCTATGTGAGCCATGAAGGCAAGAGCTTGCACAACCTGTTCTAAAACACCAGAGTTGTCACAATATTCCAATACATACAGTATATGTGCAAATTATAACACTTTATCTAAAACTCGTAATAGTTGAGATTGTAAAAAATCACTTCCATAGGATTTGCCGGCTTCATCGAGTGATGAATGTGCTTTAAGCAAGGGCTTTCTTAGAGTTTGCGTGGATCTCATTCTATCCTGAATTCAGAACCAGATTCTGACCCTGAATTGAAAGTAAACTAACTAGTAACTTGCAGTTGAAGGCTGTGATCAAATGATGGAAACGTTTTTAGAATTCAAGTCTTATTTTAAAAACTGCACCTCCATTGCTCAGCAATTTTGTCCAATAAGTTGCTGAGTCATACGGCCCAGTGAGGTCTATGGTTTGATCCCTAGCCTATACTGATTTTAGCTGTTCTCAGCCAGACAACCGTTGGGGAGCTAGAACTGCAACTGATCTCAGCACTTTGGATCAGCGAGACGGGAAAAATTAGTTTTGGTTCCTGCTCCTGATTTCTATCCAGCAACCTCTGCTGAGTGAGGGTAGGACTGGGTGTAGCTGAATAGTTTACCAGCACTTAGGTTCCAGATTCCCACCCGAATAACAGCCACATGAAGTACTAGAGGGCACCTAGCATCCATAGAACAGGACCCCAACAAGAAGTTAATGTCTACATTAACTCAGTGACTACACTTCAAAAGTATTTCATTGGCTGTAAAGCATGTTGGGACACCCTGAGGTCATGAAAGGTGCTATATAAATGAAAGCTCGCTCTTCTTTCAGAAAGGGACAGAATTGTTGAAAGAAACAAAATTGGTCAACTACAGCATTTAAATCCTTCCAACTGTATTGTATGAAAAGAGGAGTGTTGTTTACAATGAAGGTGACTAGAAATTACAGAACAAATTTATAGCAGCAATTCATGGCTGGGTGTGGATAAGAAGTTGCAGAATTGGTGTCTCTTGTCTTTAAGTTGAGTTGTGTCAGAGTTTGCAATTACTTGGCAAAGATTATCTAATACCTTTTGATTTTCATTAAATTGGAGTGTGAACAGCATGAAAAGTATGTCTTTAGGATCTAAGATTCAGCTTTTGAAAGGGCATATTGGGGCAGGAAATAAGTTGTGGGATCTGTTTTGTGAAATTTGGATCAGGAGTTTGAATGACCTTTTCTAAATGATAGGATAATATACCCTGATTTACTCCAGATGGGTCAAGACCATAACGCATGAAGTACAAAACTGCTGTTTGGTCCATCAAGCTGTAGAAACTGCTCCACTATGTAAGTGGAATTCCTTCTCCGGGGAGCTGTAGCAAAGATTACACAACCATTTCTACAATGTAAGTTTATCATTAATCAACTGGAGGGACTGACAGCTGTAATAGTGAGCCAATCATATTAGTCACTGTACTGCGTACTTCAGGGGACTGGGGTTAGGAATGCACAACTGTTGGCTCACCCCACCCAAATTCAGAATGCTACTTTCAACAGGCTATTTTATTTTACAGCAGTGCATGGGAACTCCTGGATGGTGTTTGGGCACCTTGCATGTCAGGGCTTTAGTGTGTTCCGTATTCTTCTGAGTTGTACTGCCACTCGGGCATTGATTTGCACTCAGAACCACTTTGCATTGATGCACAGGTGGCAGGCAGTATAAACGCAGCTTCAAACTGTTGTGTGGACCCAGATAATAGTATGCAGATTGGGCTGTACTTAAGCACATCACTGATTATTTTTGCACTAAGGCCATGTCAGTGCTATTGGTTTGTCAGCCCCTTCATCTTTTAGAAGTTGAATGCAGATTTAATTTTGTGTACTTTTTTTCGAGCCGTTCCTATTTTATTTACAGAAGTGCAGGCAAGGCTGTTTTCCTGGAAGAGGAATCAGCCTGGGGTTCCTTACATGTCTGCTCGTGATTACAGGGTGGCATTGACATAGGTCAGGTGATCGGATGCCCTGCCAATCTCTCTTGGGCTGTGCTCGATCAGGCAATGCTCATGGTATGCAGGGGCCAAGGCAAAAATCTGAGGTTTTACTAACTGCTGCTTTACTGAGTCTGATTTCGGTGAATTGCTGTATGTACCTAGCTGAACCTGATTGATGTCTGACCTTGGCTGACTCATTTGGTGGGGGAGAAAGAGGTGCCAGATAGAAGTTACTGCTTCAAAATATTTATCCCTAATACTTTCAATAAGAACCTTTGTGGTTGGTGGGAAGGGAGTTTGAAATACGTCAACTTATGGAACATTTTTATTTGTGCTTGTCTGATTTTTGCAAAGCAACTTGAATAAAGTTTTGATGTATGGAATAAATACAATTCTATTAGGGAGAGCTGGTTAATATTGGTTCAGTAAGCAGAGGACAGATCTTTTTTTGTTGTAAAATGGCCATTGCCAATCATAGGTAACACTTAGCTTTTCTCTATAATGAATAGGTTTCTTTGTTACTTGCTCAAACTTGTGTGTTTTTAAGTAGCTCTGAAAGTGCACCAATCTTCTTAGTGCTGCCTACTGTAGTTCTAGAATCAAACCCGTAAACTTAAGAGTCCTAAAATCCAGCTTTAAATGGCCTGACATTTTGTGAGGAAAGGTCTTTAATTTTGTTTGTAAAAACTGTGCAAAATTAGATCTGGATAGATTAGTTTTGATTGTTGGAGGTGTTAATAATTCTGTACCTGAGCCAAAGGCTGATTTGCAGCAAATTTGAGAGATGGAGGATTGGGAAGGAACCTTTGCAGCTCTTGAAATCCCTCACTGGAGGGTGAGTGATGTAAAGTCTTGTAGCGTACAAGTTTTATTCTGTAATATGAGTGAATTATCCATGATAACCTACCTAGTGGTTAATATATGGTCAATGACCAAACTTTGCAGTGTTAATAGGATTTCTGTAAAGAGTGGGAGTGGGGGTGGTGAAATGTTTGTACCATATCCACCTGTACTGTGATAAACACCCAGCAGTACAAATATAGATTTTGGGTTGTGTCTGAGAAAGCATTTTAAACTATATAGTAATAGGCTGCAGTTCAGATGGTTACGATCTTGTCACATGTGGGGGTGAGAGCAATTTGATGTGATGAATTAAGGACATTGCACAAGGAGTAAATTGTTTAACATTAAAGTGTATTGGTTGAAGCTTTTTTTGTCTGATATTAATGTGCTAAATAAGCTTAATGACAAGAACTGCATTGTGCCTCCTTCCCCCACAAATGGGAGAGAATAACTGGACACCACGGGGTAAAGGAAAATGTGTTGCAGAAGTGAGGCACCTGCTTTCTGTTTGTGCCACGCAATGCCATTGAAATAATTTTTCAAATTGTAAATTTTTGTACCATATTTTTAAAAAGGATGCAGCTATTTCTACTGCACAGTGCATTGCCTCTTACATTTTGGTGTGAGATCACCAACCATTTACAAATTTGATGAGGGATGATAATCCGCACTTGGTGACTAACTAGTGACTGTCGTCCTTAGGGGTAAGGTAAGCGGGATCTCTTTAGATTTGAGGTGGCACTTCCTTTCCCTCATTTGTGTGCAACACTATCTGCAGACATGGGGTCAGTTTCCACATTTATGCTGATGGTGCCCAGCTCCCCTCTCAACCCTCCCACTGCCCCTTGCTGTCAAACTGCTTGTCTGACATCCAGTCTTGGCTGAGAGGCAATTTCCTCCAGCTAAATATTGGGAACACCAAAGCCAAGGCCTTTGGCCCATGCCGCAATCTCTATACCCTTGCAACTGAGTCCATCCCCTACCCCGGATACTGTCTCAGGCTGAAGCAGACTGTTTGCAAATAGGCATCCTATTTCATCCTGAGTGGAGCTTTTGTTCCCACATTCTCTCCATCAGAAAGACAGCATACTTCCACCTCCGTAGCATCTTTCATTTCTGCCCATCTAATGCTGAAACTGTCATCAATGCTTTTGTCACCTGCAGACTCGACTGTTCGAATGTTCCCCTTGCCGGCCTCTCATCCTCCACCCTTTGTAAATTCCAGCTCATCTAAAATTCTGCCACTGTATACAGCACTAAATCCCGTTCACCCATCACCCCTGTTCTTACAGACGATCATCAGCTCACGGTCCCCCAACACTTCAAATGTAAGATCCTGATCCTCATGCTTAAATCGTTCTTGACCTCATGTATCTCTTTACTCTCCAGCCCTACAAACCTCCCTCTCCGCCCCCCCCCCACCCCCAAACCACCAAAACTCTGTTCCTCTGAATCTGGCCTCTCTCTGCACCATCCCCCACCCCTTTGTTGGTGGCTGTGCCCAGGCCCCAATCTGGAATCTCCTCCCTAAACCTCCCCACCTCCCTCTCCTTTTTAAGACTCTCTTTAAAACTCACCTCTCTGGCCAAGCTATCCTTTGGCTTAGTATCCATTTTTCACTTATACCTCAATGAAGTGCCTTGGGGTGTTTTTCTGTGATAAAGGCACTACATATAACAACAATTTGCATTTATATAAGAGCTCCTGACTCAGATGATGATTATTAATGTGGGTAATTCTAATGGGAGACTTCCTCCCAAGTGTTTTGAAGTAAGTTTTCCACTGCTGTCTGTTGTGCAGTTGTATACAGCATGTGATAAGGTGTGCTCATTAATTTAATTTTTCTCGTTGAGAAGTATCAAATGCTCAGCATTTATGTGAATTGCAATATTAATGCGCACGCCACATTAACACTTTTTCTCTCAACAGTGGCAGTGAGCTCCAGGCTTTCTTTCACTTGCACGCAAGCCATTATAACTCACTTATATTTGTAGTAGTCATGGTTATTCTGAAAGAGCAGCTGTAACTGACGAGCTTTTCTAAGTCACCGCCCTCTGAGCCAAATGGTTGTGGATTTGATTGGGAGAGGAGTGAGTCTTGATGAGGATGTTTTCTTATGGCTAATTTAGTTTCTGAAGGTAGAGTCTGTGGGGTTTTTCTTGCTAGTCTTCTCCCTTCCTGAAGACATTGACTCTTTGTGTGGGGTGTGATTCCACAGAGACTGGTACCTTGCCCAGGTAGCTATTAATTATTCATATGTGAGACCATTGTGCGTGTGTTGGATTATTCAAACGCTGGGAGCATCACAGTTAAATTTGATACTACGCTAATC
The DNA here is from genome assembly GCF_035084215.1 of Heptranchias perlo. NCBI lineage: Eukaryota > Metazoa > Chordata > Chondrichthyes > Hexanchiformes > Hexanchidae > Heptranchias > Heptranchias perlo. The sequence continues at coordinate 44,747,933 of NC_090348.1, read as the reverse complement.
TAACGCACACTTTCAACAGGATTTGCTGGATAGTAATCATGAGCAGGAGTTTAAGACCTGGGAACAATTCTGATCATAACAGCAGCAAAAACACACTGAACCGAAAATTGAACCCTATTGATCCCAAACACTAAAAAAACACAACGCAGCCTTTGTTAACCAGAGTGGAATATATTTCTGTAATCCGTAGCAATTTTTTAAAACAGCATTGGGATTATACAGTTTTTTGGGCTGCAGGGGTCTGATGTCAACTGTAGTCTCTGGGGAAGAGGGAAGGTGAGTAAATGGAAGCCATCTCTCTCCTTTTCCACTCGCATGAACTACATGTTACATCTGTGTATGGTGCGCAGACCAAAAGGTTTGATCACTGGTCTATGCTGAGTTTGCTGATCTCAGATGATTCAGCAATTAGGAAGCTATAATTCACCTCCAGGTCACTGACATACTGAGAGAGAAATATTAGCCGCAACCCTGCTTTTTACTCCTAACAATACAGGTCAGGAGAAGTTGGATTTGGCTGTAATGCCCTCTGCCATTGAATAGTCTCCTGGCACTCACTGTCTGCACTCAGACATGAAGAATGGCCAGAGATGGGAAAGGAGGCTGTTATTACCCCTGCGAGAATCTTCACATTCAGGAGAGGAGGGATAATGCCTGTAGGTTTTATTCACTGTGTTCCCAGTGCGGCTGCTATTTTGTTTTAAAAGTGAAATGTGATTACAGGCATATAATCCTTTCTAGTTAACAAAGGTTGTATTGTGTACTTGGAATCAGTAGGATTCAATTTTCAGTTCAGGGTGTTTTTGCTGGGGAGAGCCTGATGTTTTATGATCGCAATTTTTCCCAAGTGTTGAACCCCTTGATTAAGTCTTGAGGCAGAAATTACACTATGAGTACCAAATCTATTGTCAATTATCATTGAATCATTCTTTTTACAAGTGCTGGTAACCACCTTCTTGTTTGGATATCTGATTCTCATCCTGACAGTGCACCTCTTTTCTATGGTTAATGCCTACTTTGATCACTACCTTCCTCCTGCCGGCAGAGCCGGAATTGCCCAATTCTCAGTCTTGGGAAGATAACCATTAATGTAATGGGTGCGCTTGATTTTCTAATGGAAAAAGCATTTCTGAATCTGCTACTTGCTGCATTTACATTATTTTCCTTCTAGTTTTTTCTGTTAAGGAGTTTGACCTTTTTTGACCTAGGTAGTTTGACCTTTTTGCAGATGACCCACGCTTGGCTTAAAGTGGCCAGGCTGTGGTCTCAGTACAACTGTCCCAAATAGAAGCTCATTCCCTTCATAGACTTGGATACTGTTGTTTAAAATGTTTGTTTTTCTTTCTGTCTCCCCTCCCTCTACTTTTTGGAGAACAGTGAAGGAGAGAACTGATCTGGTTAACCAACTTGACTTTGTTTCGAGCCCTAAAGTTTATTAACTTCCATCTCCCATTAAAACATTGCTTAAAGGTGTCTGCACTCTTGGGGACTATTGGCTTCCTGTGTAGTTGGTCCCTTGGCTTGCGGTCCTTAAGATTGTTACAAGGCTGATTAATTAGGATGAGTCCTTTTGTATTTGAGAGGCAAATCACTTTGCACACAAACCTTTTTTATTACTGTTTTTTAAGCTGGTTGTTTATTTTTAATATGTTTTGACAATATCTGCCAGTTTTAAAATAAATTTGATCAAAACTAATAAAATTGTACCAGCAATGATTTCAAGTTATTGCAGTGCAGCTGATCATCATGCAAGCAAAAAACCCTCCAATTAAGATTTCATGGATGCTGGTGGAACAATGTCATTAGTTGTTTAGACTGAAAACCATTTAACAGCTAAACAAATGCCTCATTAATTCTTTGCAGATAAGCATTGTTAATTGGTCTGGGAGTTCACTTTCTAAAAAGCTGTTCTAATCCTGGTACCAAAAACAACGTTGGTAAGTTTTAAAAAGTGCAATTGAGGCTCTGAGGACTGGGGAGAACAGGATTGCAAGTGTGTGCATGGTACTGATTATTGGTAGGCAGAGCACAGGTGACTGAGCCACTGTGTACCCAACATGTCCAACAGCAAGGCGTTAACCAACAAAGGGAAGAACAACGCAACCTCTAACCCTATTCCCAAGCAGGTATGGAGGGTGAAACCACACTGGGTTCGCTGAAATTGCTTAGATGTGTTGAGGAATGCTTTTGGGGTGGTCTTTTTGGACATGTTCATAGTTATGTTGTGTAGTCCAGGAATGTAGCAGTATTAATCCAAACCTTTCATTTTTTCAATATGTAGCCACTTTTGTCTAAGTGAAAAGATTTTTCTGATGAGCTTTCTAACTCCTTGTGGGTTACAATAATGTTGTTTTAGTCCCAGAAACCATTTTAATTTTAGTTTTAGACTGTTCTCTGGATCCTGAGTTTTCGTCATAGTATATTTATAGAGTTCAGAAGGAATTTAAACAGATATTTTGTTCCCAAATTTTAATTATTTTAGTCCTGGAAAATATTTTAGCCAGAACATTTACTTCTTGCTTTTGATATTTTTGTTAGTCTTTTCAGCATTTTCTTAAAATTTATATTTCAAAACATGTTAACTGCTTCAATTTCCACACAAGGCACAAGAAATGTGAACAATTAAAGCTGTGTTGAAATGATAACTGAGACTTTATCCACCTGTTTCAACATCTGTTCCAAAAGGTTGTGGACTATTATCTAGTGTTTTAGTCCAAGAAATAATTTTAGTCTAGTTAAAGCAAGGGGTAAATGGGGGCAGAACAGGGGGCAAATGCGAGGCAGTCTAAGATGAGTTTGGAGTGCATGTGTGTGAATGCACGGAGCGTGGTAAATAAGGTTGGTGATCTGCAGGCACAAGTCACCACATGGGACTATGAAATAGTGGCAATAACAGAGACCTGGCTCAAAGAAGGGGAGGATTGGGTACTTAATATTCCTGGCTACAAGGTATTCAGGAAAGATAGGGAAGGAAAGAAAGGGGTGGGTGGTTGGCAGTATTGATCAAAGAAACTATTATACTGGAAAGGGATGATGTAGTTGAGGGGTAAAAGTCAGTCTATTTGGTTAGAATTAAGGAACAATAGAGGAGCTATTACTCTACTGGGTGTATACTATAGGCCACCAAATAGTGGGAAGGAGATAGGGGAGCAAATTTGCAGGCAAATTACAGAAAGATGCAAGAACTATAGAGTAGTGATAATGGGGAGCTTCAATTATCCCAACATAGACTGGGATAGTAAGTGTTAAGGGCAAAGAGAGGGAGGAATTCCTGAAATATATACAGGCGAACGTTCTTGATCAGTGTGTTTCTAGCCCAATGAGGAAGGAAGCAGTGCTGAATCTAGTTCTGGGGAATGAAGTGGGGCAAGTGGAACATGTTTCAGTGAGGGAGCATTTGGGGAACAGTGATCATAATATCATTAGATTTAGAATAGTTATGGAAAAGGACAAGGAACAATCAAGCGTAAAAGTACTTAACTGGAGGAAGGAGGAGATTGCGGGGGCTCTAACACATATATTCAGAACGATTTCCACATCGTTCACCTGAGGAAGGAGGTAGCCTCCGAAAGCTTGTGAATTTAAAATAAAATTGCTGGACTATAACTTGGTGTTGTAAAATTGTTTACAATTGTCAACCCCAGTCCATCACCGGCATCGCCACATCATGACATATATTCAGAACCTCTCTGGCCACAGGGGATGTGCCAGAGGACTGGAGAACCGCTAATGTAGTACCATTATTCAAGAAGGGGAGTAAGGAAAAACCGGGGAACTACAGGCCAGTGAGCCTAACATCAGTGGTAGGAAAATTATTGGAAAAAATTCTGAAGGATAAAATTAGTCTCCACTTGGAGAGGCAAGGATTAATCAGGGATAGTCAGCATGGCTTTGTCAAGGGAAGATCATGTCTGACTAATTTGATTGAATTTTTTGAGGGGGTGACTAGGCGTGTGGATGAGGGTAACGCAGTGGATGTGGTATACATGGATTTCAGTAAGGCCTTCGATAAAGTCCCGCACAGGAGACTGGTCAAGAAGGTACGAGCCCATGGAGTCCAGGGTGCCTTGGCACTTTGGATACAAAACTGGCTTAGTGGCAGAAGGCAGAGGGTGATGGTCGAAGGTTGTTTTTGTGACTGGAAGCCTGTGGCCAGTGGGGTACCACAGGGATCTGTGCTGGGGCCCTTGATGTTTGTGGTCTACATTAACGACTTGGATATGAATGTAAAAGGTATGATCAGTAAGTTCGCTGATGATACAAAAATTGGTAGGGTGGTAAATAGCGAGGAGGATAGCCTCAGTCTGCAGGACGATATAGATGGTTTGGTCAGATGGGCGGAACAGTGGCAAATGGAATTTAACCCGGAGAAGTGCGAGGTGATGCACTTTGGAGGGACTAACAAGGCAAGGGAATACACAATGAATGGGAAGACCCTAGGCAAGACAGAGGGTCAGTGGGATCTTGGTGTGCAAGTTCACAGATCCCTGAAGGCGGCGGAACAGGTAGATAAGGTGGTAAAGAAGGCATATAGGATACTTGCCTTTATTAGCCGAGGCATAGAATATAAGAGCAAGGAGGTTATGATGGAGCTGTATAAAACACTGGTTAGGCCACAGCTGGAGTACTCTGTGCAGTTCTGGTCGCCGCACTACAGGAAGGATGTGATCGCTTTGGAGAGGGTGCAGAGGAGATTCACCAGGATGTTACCAGGGCTGGAGCGCTTCAGCTATGAAGAGAGACTGGGAAGATTGGGTTTGTTTTCCTTGGAGCAGAGGAGGCTGAGGGGGGACATGATTGAGGTGTACAAAATTATGAGGGGCATAGATAGGATGGATACTAAGGAGCTTTTTCCCTTCGTTGAGGGTTCTATAACAAGGGGGCATAGATTCAAGGTAAAAGGCGGGAGGTTTAGAGGGGATTTGAGAAAGAACTTTTTCACCCAGAGGGTGGTTGGAGTCTGGAACTCACTGCCTGAGAGGGTTGTGGAGGCAGGAACCCTCACAACATTCAAGAAGCATTTGGATGAGCACTTGAAATGCCATAGCATACAAGGCTACGGACCAAATGCTGGAATATGGGATTAGATTAGACTGGGCTTGATGGCCGGCGCGGACACGATGGGCCGAAGGACCTCTATCCGTGCTGTATAACTCTCTATGACTCTATGAAGGCTAATCTCTGAGTTAAAAAGGGATCTTGCCTTGGTGGATTGGAATCAAAAATTGGTAGGCAAAACAGTAATTGAACAATGGGAGGCCTTCAAGGAGGAGTTGGATCGGGTACAGAGTAGACATATTCCCACAAGGGGGAAAGGAAGGGCACCCAAAGCTAGAGCTCCCTGGAAGCCTAAAGATATAGAAATTAAAAAGAAACAGAAAAGGAAGCTTATGACAAATGTACGTTCATAATACAGAAAGTACAAAGGAGATCTAAAAAAAGAGAATAAGCAGGGCAAAGAGAGAGTATGAAAATAGATTAGCGGTTAACATAAAATGGAATCCAAAAGTCTTTTATAAACATATAAATCGTAAAAGGGTAGTCAAAGGAAGGGTGGGATGATTAGGGACAAAAAAGAGATCATCTTGTGGAGGCAGAGGGTATGGCTGAGGGACTAAATGAATACATCGCATTGGTTTTCACTAGAGAAGAGGATGCTGCCAATGTAGCAGTAAAGGAGGAGGTAGTAGCGATATTGGATAGGATAAAATTAAGAGGAGGTACTTAAAAGGTTGGCAATACTCAAAAGTAGAAAAGTCACCCGGTCCAGATGGGATACATCCTAGGCCACTGAGGGAAGTAAGGGTAGAAATTGCAGAGGCTCTGGCCACAATCTTCCAATCCTCCTTAGATATGGGCTTGGTGCCAGAGGACTGGAGGATTGCAAATGTTACACTCCTGTTCAAAAAAGGGAGAGGGATAAACCCAGCAATTACAGGCCAGTCAGCCTAACATCAGTGGTGGGGAAACTCTTAGAGACAGTAATCCAGGACAAAATTAATTGGCACTTGGAAAAGTGTAGGCTAATAAATGAAAATCAGAACAGATCTGCTAAAGGAAAATCTTGTTTGACTAACTTGATTGAGTTCTTTGATGAAGTAATGGAGAGGGTTGATGAGGGTAGTGTGGTTGATGGAAATGGACTTTCAAAAGGCATTTGATAAAGTACCACATAATAGACGTAAGCAAACTTAAAGCCCATGGGATTAAAGGGACAGAAAGCAGAGTGTAGTGGTCGGTTGTTTTTCAGACTGGAGGGGTGTCTACAGTGGTCTTCCCTAGGGTTTGGTATCCGGACCAATGCTCTTTTTTATATATGTTAATGTCCTCGACTTGAGTATACAGGGTATACTCTCAAAGTTTGCAGATGACACGAAACTCAGAAATCTGGTAAACAATGTGGAAGATAGTAACAGACCTAAGGAGGACGTCGAGAGACTGGTCAACTGGGCAGACACATGGCAGATGAAATTTAATGCTGAGAAGTGTGAAGCGATACATTTTGGTAGGAAGAATGAGAAAAGCCACTATAAACTAAATAGTACAATTTTATAAAACACTGGTTAAGCCTCAACTGGCATATTGTGTTCAAGTCTGGGCACCATACTTTAGGAAGGATGTCAAGGCCTCAGAGGGTGCAGAAGAGATGTACTAGAATGGTACCAGGGATGAGTTACTTCAGTTATGTGGAGAGACTGGAGAAGCTGGGGTTGTTCTCTTTAGAACAGAGAAGGTTAAGGGGAGATTTGATGGGTATTCAAAATCATGAACGGTTTGACAGAATAAATAAGGATGAACTGTTTCCAGAGGACACAGATTTAAGGTGATTGGCAAAAGAGCCAGAGGCGACATGAGGAAACATTTTTTACACAGCAAGTTGTAATGATCTGGAATGCACTGCCTGAAAAGGTGGTGCAAGCAGATTCAAAAGTAACTTTCAGAAGGGAATTGGATAAATACTTGAAGGGAAGAAATTTACAGGGCTATGGGGAAAGAGCTGGGGAATGAGACTAATTGGATAACTACCAAAGAGCCGGCACAGGCATGATGGGCCAAATGGCCTCCTCCTATGTTGTACTTACTATGAAGCTGGGGTTGTTCTCCTTAGAGCAGAGAAGGTTAAGAGGAGATTTGATAGAGGTGTTTAAAATCATGAACGGTTTTGATAGAGTAAATAAGGAGAAACTGTTTCCGGTGGCAGAAGGATCAGTAACCAGAGGACACAGATTTAAGGTGATTGGCAAAAGAACCAGAGGCAATGTGAGGATGCAGTTTTTTTTATGCAGCGAGTTGTGATGATCTGGAATGCACTGCCTGAAAGGGTGGTGCAAACAGATTCAAAAGTAACTTTCAAAAGGGAATTGGATAAATACTTGAAGGGAAAGAAATTACAGGGCAATGGGGAAAGAGTAGGGGACTGGGACCAATTGGATAACTCTACCAAAGAGCGGGCACAGGCACAGTGGCCGCATGGCCTCCTTGTGCTGTATCTTGCAATGATGCTGTAAGTTACAGTTCTCTATCCTGGAGCTCTTTTCAGTTTTATTCTATTTTTAATTTTGATGAGAATTTAATTCTAATTTTAGTTTCAGTCAACAACATATCTTCCTCACTTAGTTGACTAAAACAACGTTGGTTTACAATTATCTTAACACAAACCAGGAGCAGCAGCTGATTGTGTTGTGTTTTGCTGTGTCCCTGTACCAGGCAGAACATCGGCCCATATCCATGTCACTGTACCAGGCTGGAGTCTCCCCTCAATATCCACATGTCTGTTTTTGTTTTGGCCACAGGGGCTTGGGCAGACCAATTTATTAACTTTTATTCCTCAATATTTCTTTTGCAAGCTTTCCTAGTTTAATATCGCCTTTTCCTCACTTGGTCAGCTTATTTATGTGGTTTAACGTCTCAGTTGAAGAATGATGCCTCTGACAATGCAGCACCCCATCAGTACTGCACTAGAATGTCAGCCAATTATGTGCTGAAGTTGTGGAGTGGGTCTTGAACCTATAGCTTTCTGATTTGGGTGTGAGCCAAGGTGACACTCATAGCAGAGTTAGCTTGTTACTTTTTGTGTTGATGTGCACCTGAAACCGATTCACGTCAACGCAAGTGAGGCAGTGTCATTACTACACAAGGCACAATGGCACATTTAGGACTTGGTTTTCCTGCCTTTGTGATGTGATGGGTTTTTTTTGGTGTATTGTGTAGATTCATTTAAATCAGGATTAATATGCTGTGTTATTTCTGTACGCTGGAAATATTGTACAACAGTGAAATTATGCATTTTAATAGTAAACGTGCACTTCACACACAAGCTTGGTTGGAGATAGATTGTGAGAAGCCTGCACAAGCAGCTTTCTACATGTGGGAGCACAGTGTTGTGAGCATGTATTGGTGTTGATATCACCACTCCATTGGTCCAGGCCAGCTCCTTCATTGGTTTTCTGTGAAATATGCTGTTAACTTTGAACCCTGTGAATAACCGAGTTCTGCTTGTAATTTGATGTATATTTGAATGTGGTTGCATCTGTTGTGTAATCTTTTGGCCCCTCTATTGAGTCCCTGTAATAGCAGATACAGTTACCAGCGATCAAATGTAGCAGTGACCAACGTCCAACCGTGGACTGTTGACTCCAGGACTGTTGCTGTGTACTATCTGATTGCTGGCCTGATATCGAGTCTGAATAAGACTCTAAATCCTAGGGTGCAATGTTGACAAAATTGAAGCTATCTGTTTGAATCTCGTCATTACTCTGGTGCCAAGTCCATCAACCTTATTGCCTGCCCACTCGTGCTGAGCTTGTTGATATGCAGCCTTGTTGCACTGTTTAACCCTGAGCTGTCCCATTGTTACAGTAGTTTAGTTGCAATTCCCAAACATTACTCACTTGCCCTCCTTTCTTACTTATTCTTGCCACTACTGAAACACTCGTCCGCATCATCACCTCAAGGATTGATTTCTGTAATTCTTCCATAAGATAAGAACATAAGAAATAGGAGCAGGAGTAGGCCATACAGCCCCTAAGAGCCTGCTCCTCCATTCAGTCAGATCATGGCTAATCTTCAACCTCAACTCCATTTTTCTGCCCAATTCCCAAATCTCTCGAGTCCCCCAGAGTCCAAAAACCTATCTATAAATCCCTCTCTGGCCTCCCCTTGTCTGCTTTTCACAAATTCTGGATCATCCAGGGCTCTGCTCCCCAAGTCCTCTTCCTCACAAAGCTCCCCCCCCCCCCTCCCCCCAACCTCTGCCTATCCTCACAAAGCTCCACTGACTCACCAAATTAGCTTCAAGATTGTTCTCCTTGTTTTCAGACCTCTCCATGGCCTTACCTCACCATATACGGGAAATCAGTTTTTCAGCTGTACATCACAACTTGCACCCTTTGTTCCTCTGGCTGCAGATTATTGATCATCTCCTGTGCTCCAGCACACTCCAGAAGCACTTTGCCTGCCTTCTAAATTCATAATTTCCTACTTGGCGTTTGCCTCTCCTCCTTGCAATGTGCTCTTCAAACATTCTTTTATGCAAGGAGCATTACATAAATGTAATTTGTCACTAAACTGTTTTTCCACTCATTAGGATCTGTTCACCACAGGGTCATAGTTCAGCAACAACAGATGATTGGAAACTGGCTGCTGAATTGTCTCTGGGGGTGGGGGGTTGGTTGTATTATTTCACTGACTAATGCAACTTTTTATATCTGAACAGTAATTGCGATGCATTTGGTACAGAACAGTTTATTAATACACTACCATTCCTTGATGCAAAAGGTGGAATCTCTGATTTTTTTTCTTCCCCATCCTTCCTTTTTGTCATCTAGGCATTTTGAGGGGAGTGGGGGAGAGAGAGGAGCATGACTGTACGTATTACCCAAGGCTGGGGTTTAAAAGAGGAGACCTGTGCAATGACTTAAATCTGAAATGATTGCAGTTTTCAGTATTTGTACTGATACTCAGGGAGGTCAGTAATCCTGTAAACGTATCTTTGTTTTAACCTGGCAACATGTCATGGATTCCTCGTGATTGATCGCCATCACTGATGACTTCGGGATTTCTTTTTGGTTTATTCGCTGATTAAGGAGAACAGAAAAATTGTTCCTGCAGCTCTACCAATGCAGCTGTGTAACCAGTGGGTAGGTATGAAAGAGCAGGAGGGGATCACTGTCCTGATAATTAAAAGAAAAAATTATCTTGCCCTCTCTTGTGACAGAATGGCCTCCACTCATCACCTTCCCGCCTGATGGTAACAGCAATGTTGTGAACTTACCATGCTGGGGAAGTGCTAGCCAGATCCCACGTCCACCCGCCATATGGCACAGTGCATTGGTTGAGCCAATACACTGTGCTATCATGCTGCCCATTTAAGTTGTTTATTAACACCGGTAAACATGCTGATCCCAGATTCTTGAAACCAATCTACAGTAAATACCCTTTCCATTTTTCTTATGAATAGCAGATCCAGTTTGCTGACCAGAAGCAAGAGTTCAACAAACGTCCAACAAAAATAGGTCGTCGCTCGCTTTCTCGATCAATCTCCCAATCCTCAACGGACAGCTACAGCTCAGGTAGGCGCTTCCAGGGCTTCAGTAAGACGTCCTATATATATGCACATGAAAACACAAGAATTTTTAGGACAGGAAAAGGCCATTAATCGCAATAAGCTCGTCCCCTCTTCATGGATCAACACCACCCACCAGCTTCTCACAAATCCCCAACTTCAGTTCCCCAAATCCCATTTCTCATGCCCAAAGTTATCGTCATTGCTCGCTGTATCCACTCAGGCAATAATCACCGTCCTGTAACTCAGTAACTAGAACTGCACGCAGTACTCCAAATGGGGTTTCCCATACCTTGTACAGCAACAGTGCAAACTCATTGATTGGTACTACCTGCCTCTGCTGAGGCAGGAAAGGTGATGTAGCATTTACTCCCCTGTATTTAAAAGACATAAAAACATACACAAAAATTTGCGCATGGATTTCATTTGGGAAATTGAATTATTTCTGTATAAAATTTAAATTTTTGTTGCGATTGAATCAATAGACTTAGTGGCAGCAATGCAAAGACTTACAAGCTGGTTGTTCTAACCTGCAGATAGTAGAATACTGATCCCAGCATAACTGTGGCAAAGTAGTTGTGTGTTTGATTCAAAATTGAACTGAGTTTGTTGTGTGGTTTTCAGATGGTGAAAGTATAGTAGTGGCATAGCATGTGGGTATCAGTGCATGGTGCTGTGCAGGTTCAGTTGCCTCACCCATTTCTTTTGAGTTTATGATCTCAGCTCCTTTGTTGAGGGGAGATGCTGAATGGAGGTCAAGGGCCTCCTTATAGAGGGGGCGGGAGGAGGGAAAATCGGAGGCCGAGTCATTTCTGGGCCGCTCCTGCACACCTTTTAGCAGCTGGCCTAAAGCAGCATTGCTGGAGACCTAATGGTGAACTGTCTGTTCCCTCAGTAATCAGTGTGTTGTCCAGGGGCATGGGTAGAAAATAGGTCGATCTCACACCTTCCCAAAAATACAGGGACAGTGCCAACATAAATGCACAAGGTACCGGACATTAGCAGAATCCAGTTTATTCTGTAGTACCAGTCGACAGCAAGGCACAAGTTGAAATTGGTTTGAGTTGATAGGGTGGGGTGTTCACAGGAAACACCAGTGCTCATTGATATAATTTTGTTCTAAAGTCGCCATAAGAAAGGGATGTCATACCATCCCAGGTAGCTTCAATTGGAACCTAGACAAGTCTCTAGGTGCACGAATAAGGACCTGCAGAGATAAATGGAGAGGATAGGGAGTCAAAGATCAACTGGGTTGAGTCCCCCTTCAACCTGATTCCACTTTTATCTTGGATGGGTGTCAGATATTTGATTTTTCTTTACAATTATCTAATGTTGAACAGATCAGCCTGTTCCATCTCTCCCAGCCCTCATTCAAACTTTTTTTATTGCCCTCCCAAGCATTTCTCTCTCCACCTTTTTAAAAAATCTTCTGAAAATCCATCTTTTTGGCAAACTTTTGGTCACACTCTATGGCTAGGCATCCATTCCCTGATTTCCATTGGTGAAGCACCTTGGGAACCTTTTTACATTACAGGTGCTTTACAAATGTTGTTGAAGTATAGACCTACCATAGGCCTGGGAAGAGTGTTTATGCAACTTCTAAATACCACAGTTACTTGCTGTTTTCACCCAGCGCAGTTTCAGGTCTTGGGACTGCTGCAGATACAGTGTACCTATACAGAGTGGCTTCAGGTTGAAGTAAATCACTCCCAGTATTGTTTTGATTTTTTTTCTAATTACCACGACTTTGGCCTTTTTCATTATATCCCCTGAATGAAACATTCCATTTATTATAAATGCAAGAATCTGAAAAATGTTCAGCACTGTGTGTTGCCTGTGCAAAGGATTAAATTAAATAGATCAGTGCTGTGTATTAATGCTGTACTGTTGAGAGGAAATTCTAGGTATAACTACCCCCTGCCTACATACTGTTAACAGCTTTATTCTCGAGATTTTAAGGATTTATCGCACTGCAATTATTACTGCGGAATCTGACCGCAGCCTTTCACTGAACTGCATTAACCTCCAAGTGAACGCTTGCTGCTTGCTTCAAATCTGCCTGCATCTCACCATTGTTCTGTAGCGATGGAATTAGCCACTAACCAGCTTCTTTTTTTTCTTCCTCTCCAGAACTGATGGGTATGTCTAATCAAAATAATGGTAAGCAGATGGTAGAAATAGTTTGGAAAAAAATGAAGCTGTTCGTAGAGACAGGTACGAGAAAGCGATCACTTGTCCCAGCGTAAACTCACCTGCGACAAATGCATCTCATCTCAAAATGGACAGACAGAGGAAGCCATTTTGCAGCTGGGAAGATAAACCACCTTGAGATAGTGCCCTGTTACAGTGAACTTAATTTTGTGTTCCTTTTTGGGACAGGGAGGATTGCTATGAATAAAACTGGAAATTACTGACAGCAACATTAGGGGACAAGTGCTAAACACGTCCAGGTGACATTGCTTTGTTTTTTTAGTGGAGGCGTTAATCTATTTTAAACAAACAGGCTAAATGAGATAAAATATCAGGGCAAGGACTGTCCTACAGATGCATTAAGTGTTTGTCCATTAATATCATCAACAAGAATTTCTAGATCTATATTTTTTGGGGTATTTCCCTTTTCAGTTTTCTCCCCATCTCTCCTGAAGATGCTGGTCTATAGTTCAGTGGGCACCAGCAGCCTTTCAGTGTCTCATCTAAGTGGCCATTTGTCATGTGTGAGCTTAGACTGTGAGTGTTGGCAAGCTATTTAACCTGGAGAGAGAGGAGCTTCACAGCCAAATCTGGTGCTGTTACTATCGACACATTTTCGCTGGATAGTGATCACACTTGAGAATTCCTCAATCCTCCTCTTCTCCCCTACCCAAAAGCTCAAAGGCACTACCAATTGTAGGGCTTCTACCACAGCATGACTGAAATCAGTTAAGTCAGCACAAAGCAGGGGTCAAACCCTGTTGCTTCCTGGTTTGTATAGGTCACTACCACACTAAAACATACCTTTTTATTAACTTTATGGGGTGGGGGAGGGTATGAAATTCTATGTTAAGTACTATGAATGTTAGCTACTTTACATGGAGTGTTGTATTCAACAGGGTAAAAGTGCAGCAAGCCTTAGTTTATGTCTACTCATCACTGGTGTCAACAGGGCAGGTCTTGGAGACAGTTATGGGAAGCTCTTAGTGCTAATTATCTTGTCCCCATGAAGGCAAAGGAAGCAACCTTTTACTTAAATTATTCCAACTTCTGTCCCCTTTTGGCATTTTAAAATTGTGCTTTATTTTTTCCATACAGCCTTGCTGTGGCACATTCCTGATGGCTGCTTGTTTTTCAAAGTAAACCCTTTGAAGATTGCAGTTCAAGCAATCTCTTTGTGTAGTACGTGGAAGGTTGAATTTGCTGAGAAGGTCACTTCAAGGAAAAAACAACATTTATTTTTAAAAAGATGATTGCCTTGAGTAAAGTGGCCTGTTTATGTTGTAAGAAAGTATTTAAATGTTTAATTATCTCAAGTAGCACTTTACAAGACAAAAAACTGTCGTGACCATTAAATTGTTAGACTGCATGGATCAGGAGTATAATTTGCCCAGATACAATGCCATCAGAGATAATTGAGAAGGGATATCATTGCTTATGTGTATAATTATATACATAATACAGTGTAAGGCCCTTGAAACCAAGCCAACTCACTCCTTAAAGAAGCTTTTTTACTTTCATTTTACCTATACTTCTGATCTCTGAAGTTAATGCTGAGGTAGTCAGACAAGAAGTATGTTTATTTAGGTGAAGGATGACAACATTGTACAATAAGCTATATTTTTATAATGTGCAGTAATCTCTCCTTTGCCTTATTACATAATATCAATTCGAATAATTTACAGATCTAACCTCAAGTTTGAGACCTTCTAGTCCCTCTTTCTCCCACCCATCCTTTGATTAATTTGATTCCCAGTTGTGTATAGGAGGTCGAATGGCACCACAAACTGTATGTATTAATCTTACAATGCAAGGACAACGGAAACATCTACATCTGTGGCTGCTATCCTGTATTTGAAAGCACATTCTTTGAACTTATCTAAAGTAATTATTTACTTACAAGTGCTCACGTACCTTAACCAGGTTCTTGTGACCTTTAAAAAGGATTAAAAGACGACCTTCTGTTGCAGATTGGAGAGGGCTGTAACAACCCACACTGAGAAAGCAAGCTCTGAAGTAGTGGGATGAGCAGAGAACATACTAATAATGTTAGTTGTAACCTGGCAAGTTACTTTGTTTTTAAGCTTGGGTAAAACAGGGCAGTGACTCTCAGACTGGTCAGCTTGGGGTTTGCCAGCCTTGGGGACCTGACCAGGTCCTGATGAAATGTTTTGTAAGGTATGACAGCAGTGCTCTTAAATCTCCTCGAGTTTTACTATGCACACTTCATTATAAGGGATGCCAGTGGTGATGAATGGAATTTCATCCCCACTTTGCACCCAGTGTTGGAATTGATGATTCCCAAGTTGGGTATAGTACAGATAATGTTCCTTAACTTTAACTTCAGAACAGCATCATCCACTATACCATTGTGCATTTTCCATTCCCTCATCCCTTCTGCCCAGTTTGATACAGTAGTAGGGGAGGCTGCGGGTAGGGTGTCCGTTCTCTTTCACCTGCCTCTCCCAGTGGACTGAGGAGGCATATGTTTGGGTTGAAATATTAAAACCAGAAGCTGTTATAGGAACAAAAAGACTCCCCCGTCCTGGCTTCTATATTTTTCACTGATGTTCTTTTTACCACCACCCTCCCCAACACCAAAACATAGCAATTACCATTTTTTTTTTGGTTTTGGCTTGAACATTGTCCAAATGTTACTTTCCATTGCTGGTTCAGTGCTTAATGGCACCATGTAGTGTAGAGCCACACAGGCCAGGGTGCCCCTGAATTTGATAATCAGTCTTTGCTCTGTAGGTTGATATCAGGGAGCTGGTTGGACTACAGTATTACATTTGGCCTTAATGCCCCAGACCTAGGGAGGGAGGGAGAGAGATATAAGGCATAATTTTCCGACTTTTGTTCTGGCAGAGTTTTGCCCACCAGGAGTGTATATCAGGAACTTGGAGGTGCTCTGGGCGTGATTTTCCAACCATTTAAATTGAGGCTTGGAAATTTGTGTAGATTGGGGCTAAATATATGCTCCAGGTAGGCGCTATGCAGGCTTCCTTGTCCCTTTGTCTTCATTGTATTAAAATCGCGATTCATTGCACTACCCCCTGCTGTAATTTATCTTTCCCCCCCCCACCCCCAGACCTCAAAAGTTGTGGAACTCATTAATTTCCTCACTTTTTTTCTACTACAATCTTCAAGCTTTTAAAATCCAAGCTTGGTGATTGTCTGCACATCAGTGGGCCTTGACTCTTAACCAAAGTTTGTTGATGCAATAACCTTTCAGGCTTGTTGTTATATTATTCCTCAGGGTTGGAAGGATCCAGAGGGCTTAGGCTCGAATCTACACAAGTTCTGAAAAGCTAAGAAAATTGATCCACTGTTTACAAATCATTCCCTGGCATTTAAGTATGAAATGTGTTGACTCTTTGTTTAATACCACTGTTGGATAGACTTGACAACCTGCAGAAGCTTTGCTGTCTCCTCCCCTCCCCTTTCTTCCTCCCCCTATCCCAAACAGGGTGTTGATCCCCACTTTGTCTCTTGTTAGTAATCTGTGACCCCAGTGGTTCATGCCTTGGATTTGCATGATCTGGGTTTATATCTTGGCCATGGTGTGATGAGCAGGTGATCTGTTGGAGACCAGGCAGGAAACTCAGCGACTGTGACCCTGCCTTGATTATATGTTCACAAAAGATTCTTTGTGATTACCACATGACACCACAAATGCAAATCTTGTCAAAAAGTGTTTTAATGTGAACGATGTACAGCCATTCCACTATTCTTTCCTCCCTGTCTTAAAGATGGTGTCTTTTTACAAAAAAAAATTCTTGTTTACTTTATTTTCTGTTCAGCCTATCTTTGAACAGGACAATGTTTTTTTTTTAAATTGACAGTTGAATGGGAATGGCATAATCCTGATCAATAACTTTGGGCATTAGGTAAATAAAAGTACTGGCCACTATTCCCAGATAAATCAACTGTAGGCTTATCAATTGATAAAAGGCCATTGGTGGAACACTCATTTATCCTTTAACATACAGCACATTACAAGAGGTCTGTTGCACTCCTCTAGCCAAAAAAGGAACACAACTGTCCTTGTTGCTCACTCAGTGGTAAAATGCGCCATGTAGTGTGATACATAGAAGTCACAACACGGAAAAAGACCATTCGGCCCAACTGGCCTGTGATGGCGCTTACCCTCCATGCAAACAAATAGTCCTAATCACATTTACTCATCCTGTTCCCATATTCCTTCAACCCCCTTTCTTTCATCAACCTATCCAATCTAATCTTGAATGTTGACAAACCCAATCTGGCCATTTACCGCCCCATCAGTCTACTCTCAATCATCAGCAAAGTGATGGAAGGTGTTGCCGACAGTGCTATCAAGCGGCACTTACTCACCAATAACCTGCTCACCGATGCTCAGTTTGGGTTCCGCCAGGACCACTCGGCTCCAGACCTCATTACAGCCTTGGTCCAAACGTGGACAAAAGAGCTGAACTCCAGAGGTGAGGTGAGAGTGACTGCCCTTGACATCAAGGCAGCATTTGACCGAGTGTGGCACCAAGGAGCCCTAGTAAAATTGAAGTCAATGGGAATTAGGGGGAAAACACTCCAGTGGCTGGAGTCATACCTAGCACAAAGGAAGATGGTAGTGGTTGTTGGAGGCCAATCATCTCTGCCCCAGGACATTGCTGCAGGAGTTCCTCAGGGCAGTGTCCTAGGCCCAACCATCTTCAGCTGCTTCATCAATGACCTTCCCTCCATCATAACGTCAGAAATGGGGATGTTCGCTGATGACTGCACAGTGTTCAGTTCCATTTGCAAACCCTCAGATAATGAGGCAGTCCGAGCCCGCATGCAGCAAAACCTGGACAGCATCCAGGCTTGGGCTGATAAGTGGCAAGTAACATTTGCGCTGGACAAGTGCCAGGCAATGACCATCTCCAACAAGAGAGAGTCTAACCATCTCCCCTTGATGTTCAATGGTATTACCATCACCGAATCCCCCACCATCAACATCCTGGGGATCGCCATTGACCAGAAACTTAACTGGACCAGCCATATAAATACTGTGGCTACAAGAGCAGGTCAGAGGCTGGGTATTCTGTGGAGAGTGACTCACTTCCTGACTCCCCAAAGCCTTTCCACCATCTACAAGGCACAAGTCAGGGGTGTGATGGAATACTCTCCACTTGCCTGGATGAGTACAGCTCCAACAACACTCAAGAAGCTCGACACCATCCAGGACGAAGCAGCCCGCATGATTGGCACCCCATCCACCACCCTAAACATTCACTCCCTTCACTGGCGCACTGTGGCTGCAGTGTGTACCATCCACAGGATGCACTGCAGCAACTCGCCAAGGCTTCTTCGACAGCACCTCCCAAACCCGCGACCTCTACCACCTAGAAGGACAAGGGCAGCAGGCACATGGGAACAGCACCACCTGCACGTTTCCTCCAAGTCACACACCATCCCGACTTGGAAATATATCGCCATTCCTTCATCGTCACTGGGTCAAAATCTTGGAACGCCCTACCAAACAGCACTGTGGGAGAACCTTCACCACCGGACTGCAGCAGTTCATGAAGGTGGCTCATCGCCACCTTCTCTAGGGCAATTAGGGATGGGCAATAAATGCTGGCCTTGCCAGCAACGCCCACATCCCATGAACGAATTTTTAAAAAATAGTTTCTGTCATAACCACTAACTCTGAAAGTGAATTTCGTATCCCCTCAACTCTTGTGTGAAGAAGTTTCTCCTGCCCTCTGTTCTAAATCGCTTATATTTAATCTTATGTCTATGGCCCCTCATTCTAGACCCCATAATTACTGGAAACAGTCTTCTATCTATCGTGCCCCATCCTTTCATAATTTTGGACACTGCTATCATATTGTCCCTTAATCTGCATTGTTCTAATGAGAAAAACTCCATAAAGCCCAGTAAGGTTGAAGATTTGATCTCTTGTCTTTGCCAAGTTAGGTGATCTTAGTCAGACTGTGATGGAGGGACTACATTTGGGGTGGGTGTGAAATCTAGTCACTCCTGCTGGATGTTTGGCAAGGGCAGGACCGGGATTTCCTACGATATTGCCTCCAGGTAGTTGTTCAGCATTCAGGTTCTAGTTACGAATGTCTATTTGGACGTTGTACTGCACCCTAGCACGAGCTGCCATCGGAGAATTGATTGGGGAGAAATTGAGAAGAGGAACTGCCTCTGCACGGCGCAGTATAGGATGTTTATAGGGCAGCAACCTTGAGTTCAGCTTGGTAGCTTAAATGGCTCAGGCTTCATGACGCCTTCTGCATCCCTTTGAGATAATCCACTTGTAATCGCTCCCAAATATAGTTATTCTCTGCATAACAATCAAAGACAGTAAAAGTTTCAACGTGTCACATTTCTAAAAGAGACTTGTTGCATGTTTTAAAATACCATTATGTCGTCATCTTCAAACTTTGGTGATTTTTTTTTCTTTAAATTTGTTGTTCTGCCTGTGGGCCTTTCTCTCTGGCGATCATCATCCCTGTAACTCTATCCTTTTATTTAGAAGTTCGAATGCAATTACTAACTCCTGGATGGTTGGAGCTTGCATTAGGTGATAGGAAGACTCTGGTTGCTTATTGCTCTCTTACTCTTCTTCTTTCCCCACCCTCTCCATGAAAAGTAGATTTTAAGGTGTCTCAGTGCTGTTAGCAATCACCAGAATTGATTTCAGGAGACATCCATCTTCATAGCAGTGCATTTTTGTTAGCTAATACATGCAGCCCCTGCACAGAAGGTTGCATTTAGGAGCCACGTTGTGTATAATTTACATTGGTTGGTTCTAGGTTTGTGAAACGAAGGAGCAATGAGAACTGCAGCTTTGAAAGTTACTTTTGATGTAACCACAGAACTCTGTCACACTATTGTAGTGAAATCAAGGCAGTATTTGACCAAGCATAGAGCCCTGGAAAAACTGAATTCAATGGGGGCAGTGGCTGGAGTCATACCTGACACAAAAGAAGATAGTTGTGGTTATCGGGGGCCAGGTGATCACTGCAGGAATTCCTCAGGGAAACGTCCCAGGCCCAACCATCTTCAGCTGCTGCATCAATGACATTCCCTCCATCATTATGTCAGGATTGGGACTGTTCGCTGGTGATTCCACAGTGTTTGGCTATATTCACAATTCCTCCTAAAATGAAGCAACCCATGCCAGCCTACAGCAGAACCTGGATAACATCCGGCTTTGGACTAACAAATGGCAAGCAACAATAATGCCATATAAGTGCCAGATAATGACCATTTCAAACAAGGGAAAGTCCAGCCACACCCACATGACCTTCAACGGCACCGCCATCGCTGAGTCCCCCACCATCAACATTTTGGGGGTCGCCATTGACCAAATGCTGAACTGAACCAGCCATATCAACACCATGGCTACAGGGACAGGGCAGAGACTAAATACTCTGCAATGAGTGGCTCATCTCCCGACCCCTTAAAGCCTCTCCACTATCTACAAGGCTCGCGTCAGTGGTTTGATGGGATGCTTGCCACTCACCTGGATATGAACAGCTGCAACAACACTCAAGAAGATAGACACCATCCAGGGCAGAGCAGTTTGCTTGATCGGTGCCCCTGCTACTGGACTGTATCATCTCCTCTACTGTGGCTGCGGTTTGTATGATCTACAGCACACAGTGCAGCAACGCATCAAGGTTACTTTGACAACACCTCTCTTCGCTGCACCCTTTACCACCGAGAAGTCAAGAGAAGCAATGTCATGGGAACATTATCACCTCCACATTTCCCTCCATGTCACAGACCATTTTAACTTGAGCATATATCGCTGTTCCTTTATTGTTGCTGGATCAACATCCTGGAATTCCCTACCTAGCACCATCGTGGAGCACTGTCACCACAAGAACTGCAGCGATTCATAGGAGAAGGCCCACCCCCATCACCAGCTTTGGGCAATTAGGGATGGGTAATAAATGTGACGGTCAAAAAAAATCAACAGATTCCTTAAACGCAGTGCAGCACACTGTCCAGTGATGGATGTACAGGTTCATGAAAATATTATGATCTTTATTGGTGGTTGAGGCTTTGTAAATTGTGTGAAATTAACCCTGTATGTTTGAAAACACAACTGAAATGCGAAAGAGCTGCATACTTTGAACTACTGCTGATAACTCTATCCAATCCAATCATAGGTGCTTATACACTGGGAGTGCAGACATATTTCTCCCTGTTGGCTGCATTCAATCTTTTTTGGGGAAAAAAAAATACAGGTTCCAGGATCTAAAGGCATTCTGAGCCCTCGATACTTCTGTCTGGATTAAGGAGCCGATTCTATAATGGAAACGTGGGGAGCCAATCCCACCTGTAAGCTCTCCGTAGGTCTTTGTTAAAGGACAAGCCCAGCATGCCTACCGAGACTTTCCTGACATGAGTGTAAAACCAGCATATGAGGTCTCTGACCTGAAGCACTATACTGTTTTAAAATGCCTCATGAAGCACGCTTTGGTACAGTATTTTCTAAGGTTTCTTTGTTAGTGAGGGAGCTGTAAGCAGTGTTTGTATATTGAAGGTTGTGGGGAAGCAAAGATCAATCCAACGAGGGGCGACTGTGTTTAGTTGCTGATTTCAGAATTCACAACTGTATATTAAGATGTGTGGGAGTAATGGGGATATTGGCCACCAACCTCCATTCCCAGTTATGTATCACTGGAGGAAAATTTCTTCTTGTCGTATCGGGGGAGAGCCATAGCGACACAAAACGCAGTAACAAAAGGCGACTGAGAGATACTGATAAGAGTGCACTCCCCCTTTAATATTTCACCTTTAACCAGTTTACTCCTTTCAGCAAAAATGTAACTTGAGCTTTGACTAAAGATTATTCATTTGTAAAAGTGTATTAAATTTGAAATGCTGTGAGGGATTTAAAGAAGTCAGAGCTCATATTACCAATGCTCTCCTCTTTCTCTCAGACTTATGCGCTCTGGTAAAAGTGCACTGATTCAAATATATTTGAGAATCGGTGCTGGAGACGACACTCCATGACCTGTGTCCACATTAATTGACAGGGTCTCAACTATGAGGCAGTGTTGTTAGCCAGAAGATTGAAATAGTGGACACACTACCATGCAGACTGCCCATGTACCAGTGCCTAATCAGGACTAACTGCTTATACAGTTTGTAAGGTTCCCTGTGTTCTTAGAATTGTTTTTTGTAGTAATGTATCTGAACAGCCTCATTAATGAAGTTGTGGAGAGGTTCACGGCCCCCTGTCCCAGCTTAACATTGAACAGGGCAGGTACTAGAAGAGAGTGTTGATATTTGCGCTGATTGTTCACTGCTTCTCATTTGCCCCTAGCGGCATCCTACACAGATAGCTCAGATGATGAAACATCACCACGTGACAAGCAGCAGAAAAATTCGAAGGCCAGCAGTGACTTCTGCATCAAGAACATCAAACAGGCTGACTTTGGGCGCAGGGAGATTGAAATTGCGGAACAAGGTGAGAGATTATAACATATAGTCATCAATTCTGATGCGTTTTATCCTTTTTATAGCGTTTTGAGCTGGTTTCTTGAAGTACAATAGATTAGTGGCAAAGTGTACTTGACAGCCATTGGCGAGCAAGAGTTCTCTGCAATAGGAAGGCTAGCTGAAGTCTTCCTACTAACTCAACAGGGTTTGCCAAGATTCCTAGGTATATAAATACATTCCTCGCACAAAGCACTGTGCAATCAAAAGGTATAACGGCTTCATAAAATATACATGTGAATGTTTGCTCCTGAGGAAACAATTTAAAAAAAACACTGTTGCTTTATGACCATCGGGAGTTCAGACTTTGACAAGATAATGAACGCTGAGTTATTTGGAAGTAGCATGTCCCACAGATAGTATTCTCTATGTAGTGAGAGGCTGTCACTCAAAACATGTCCTGTGCCATACACTGCCCACTATGGATTAAACTGTGCTGACCAAACCATACTGGCCATTGTATACACACAGTTTTTTGGGGTTCACTGCTTATCAGCGGTCTTCCAAACTGCTGCAAACAGCCGGCAGGGTGTTAGCTGAAACAGAAGCCTGGGACTGCAGTGGTGCAAAGTATTAGGCATTGTATTCAGGTATGTAAAATAATGAAAGGGCTAGTCTATTGATCGATTATTCCAGTTTAACATTTTGGGAAGGACATGGGGACATGCATTTAAACTAAGCATAAGTAAGAATAGACTGGATGTTAGGCGGTTCTTCTTTTCCCAGAAAGTAGTGAGCCTCTGGAATGCATTGTTGGTTGGTGTGGAGAGTGCTTGACTCTCTGTATACCTTCAAAAGGGAGCTGGACTGGTTCTTGGCTGGGGCAGAGATCGGATCATATAGAAGGTAAGTGGATTAACAGATAACATACACATGGTCAATGTGATCTCCTGGACTGGTTTTGATTGCCTGAGAGGGTTCGAGAGGAATTTTCGAGAGGTTTTTATCCCATATTGGCCCTTGATTTTTTTTCCTGCTTTGTTTGCCTCTCCCAGGAGTTTAGAATGGCTGCTGGGGGGTAAGAAGTGTCATAGTACTCCAGGCATCATGAGTGTTAGGCAGGCTTGATGGACCAGCTGGTCTTTTCCTGCCCGTCATTTCCATATGTTCGTATTAGGCAGTTTTAACATTGATACTGGAAATTTGCATACACTATTCTTGCTGGGTAAGGGAAACATTCCGTTTGGTTGAGTTATGGCAGAGGGGAGTGTGAGGTGGTTTTCTCAGTGTTGTGCGATGCTCTCCCTGCAAGTTCGGCTTTATTCGATAGGATGTTCAAAATCACAATCTTTCCTACGTTTAACATTTTTTAAATGTTACTTTCACTTGTGATCTAACCATAACCTCTCAGTCTTGTTTTATTCTGTTGTCAGCTGTAGATTAGAAATGCGCCGGGAATAACTTAGAGTTCCCAGAGTAAACGCATAATGTCAACCAAGTGTTCCAAGAGAGGTCTTCATCGCTCATTCTGTGCTTACTCTTGTTTTGGTGCAGAGATGCCAGCGCTCATGGCTCTAAGAAAACGAGCCCAGGGAGAAAAGCCATTAGCTGGAGCGAAGATAGTCGGCTGCACTCACATTACAGCCCAGACTGCGGTGAGTATCCAACTTTAAATCCCGAGTTATTAAAATAAGGGGTGTGCGTGGTGAGCGGCTTAATTAGCACGCTGTTCCAATCCAGCCCAGCCTAATGAAGTGAAAGTTCTTTCTGTAGGTTGCTATGTGAAATGCGTTTTTGTCTTCTGAACCCAATTCTTAGATGGGATAGCAAGTGGAAAATAATGCTGGTGCAGCAGAGGATGCTCTTCTAAGGTTAGAGTTAAGGAGCATTGTCCAGAGATCTTCAAACATGCGATTTAGTGATGCACGGTGCAAATAGACAAAATAATTCCTTCCTCGGTACTGATATCCTTCGCCATCATGACCATCAACTATCTCCCAGCTCTTTTAAATTTAATTTTCCTCATATTTGGTTAAAAAGCTTTATTTTTGCTCTTTGAATTACTGGATGTTTCCTATACTAAAGCCTGTGCGTTGAGAGTCCAAAAGAGAGTGGCAAGGGGGAGGCAGGAACCAGTTAAACAACTGCCAGCACTTTGTTCCACATGTGCCACTTTCTGTGATCACCCACAGTAGATCTTTACTAGGTAAAGTGAACGCTGTGCCATTTATCCCACGCTGTGAAGGTGTGCCATGTAAAATCTGTGAAGCCGTGTGTTTATACTGATCAGGCTGCATTCATCTCCGGTCCGTCATTTTTACAGTTCAGTGTTTTACATTTGCAACTATTTAATTTCAAAATGTATGTGGCAAACAGCAGTATCACACCTGCTCCTGCAGGTGGCATTGCTGAGCTATCGGAAACGGCACCACCAGCACACATTTGCTAGTATGTCCACACAGTTCCCTTTATTTTAGATAGGATTAGAATTATCCCTGTTTGACTGCATTTAGGTTAGTGGTATATGTATAACCTGTCACTACTACAGCAGAGGGTACAACACCTTTTAACCACTACATGTTTATCCTCGATAATAGACTGGCTCATGTTCTTAAACTGCCACAAACTATGTGACCATTTTTCTCTCTCTTTCTCATCACTTTCTCAAGCTGATGATTCATGCTGGGTACATTTCTGTGGGGCAGTCAGTGGCCCTTTGAAAGCCCACCCAAGTGGTCTTCATGTTTGAGCCTTGGGAGTGTTGGCAGACCATTTGACCGTGAGACGTGTGATAACTAAGCCAGACTCTGTCCTGGATGTCTATACACACATTCCATTCCAGCAGGAGTCACTGGATAGAAATTTGGGATCTTATGGGAGCCTATTTTACTTGGTATCTCAAGTGGTAATTTTACCAGCAAAATACAAATTTCACTGGTAATATGATCTCTGTCATTTTAAGTGGCTCCCTAGTATAATCCCGAAATTCACATTCATTGATTATTATGCAAGGAGCAGCTCATACCAACAGTAGTGCTTTTTCTTAACACCTCTATGATGTAACTAGAATATATACGGTTATTTTTTCTACCCAGTAACCTAGAGGACAAGAAATCTAGCATATTGTGTGCAAATACACGGAGAGATCACTGAACAGGGCTAACGAGATGGGCTGAATGGCCTTTCCTCCAATCTGTTAAACAAGACTTATCGAAACGATTGTAAATGAGTTTTCTCCTGGGTCGAGCGAGAAGTGCTGAAGGATGCTTTGCAGAGGCAGACTGCAGTTATGTGGAGTAATCATGTTTATTGGAGGAGGAAGGAATGTAAACTTTAAAACACAGGGTTGTACCTATGCTGAGCCTGAGGTTTAAATATACTTGTTTTCACTGAGAGTTGCGAGTGAGCAGGGTCTGGTGTCCCGGTCCCTTTTACGTGATATCTCTGCCTTGTTTTAATTTCTGGTGCTGCAGGTGCTGATGGAGACACTCGCTGCCCTTGGCGCACAATGCAGGTGGGCTGCCTGCAACATTTATTCCACCCAGAATGAAGTGGCTGCTGCTCTGGCTGAGAACGGTAAGGGCCTGCTTTGGTGAATCTTTTGAGGGAGAATTCATTTTAAATCACATTTTGGCATATCTAAATGATCATTTTCCCCATTCTATTCAATACCTTTTTCTGTGCCTTTTGTCTCTTCTCCTATTCCTCTCTGTCGTACAACATTTCTCAGCTGAGAGGGTGGACTGGAGACCACCTGGCTCAGCTCCTCTCAGATATCCAGTTGTTCTACGGGTACATAATATACCCTATTAATTAAAACTCCAAATGGATAAAGATTGTACATTGCTAGTAAAATATTTAGACAAAGTTTAGACATGGTACACAATATTTCCTCCCATTTTTAAAAAAAAGAAAATCCTTTACAGCAACTTTTTGTGACAAAAATAAAAATCCATTTTTTAGAAATAATCCATTTGCCAATTTCATTTGAGCCTTTCCAAAATATCTTGTTTATTTTTATAATTTTCCATTGACCTTCCCATACACCAGAGCACTTACAAAGATTATTGTTCCAGTGCCCAATTACAGAGCATTTCAGCACTCAAAAATCACATTGAATGAATGACATTCAGTATTGCGTCGCCCCCAACACTGAGCGGGCGCTAGCCGCAGATAAAATAAGAGTGCTCTGCACTCCAAGCAGGCAGTGTTTTTGGACAGCTCGGAAGATTGAAGGGCCAACCTACCGAGATGTGTCATTTTCTGGTTAAATTGAACACAATAAAAGCGTATTCATCACAAGCATCCTGAGGCTTTCAAAAATAAAAATCTGGCTAAAAAACAGATCTCTGCTCAGTAGCAGATCCTTCAGCTGTCTTGACCCTATTCTTTGGAACTATCTCCCTGCCTTTAAAAACATCCTCAGTTCCTATCTTTTGGTGTATCTCTTGACTCCACTGGTGCTCAGCATCCATTCCTCCTTTGTGAAGTGCCTTGTGATGTTTTCTGCATTAAAGGTAATCGGCAGAGGCGACATGAGGGGAAAAAAATTTAGGCAGCGCGATGTTATGATCTGGAAATCACTGCCTCAAAGGGCGGTGGCAGCAAATTCAATAGTAACTTTCAAAAGGGAATTGGATATATTCTTGAAGGGGAAAAATTCGCAGGCCTATGTGGAAAGAGCAGGGGAGTGGGAGCTGGCACAGGCACGATGGGTTGAATGGCCTCCTGTGCTGTATCATTCTATGAAAGGTGCTACATAAATGCATATTGTTGCTGCACATTAACAGAATGAGACATTGTCTTTTTGTCTTATAACCAAAAAGATCTCTAACTGAGAGCCTCCTGATGCGAGCCTTTCAGTTCAAAAGAAAATTCTTCAGTGGGTCCGCTTTCAAACTTACTGAGGTGCAAAAAAAATGGATTTAAGTTGGTCATGCACTGAGTATATTTTTGTATTGGTGGTGCGGTATGTTAAATCTGTGTATAGTATCGAAAGCTGAAAGCTGTTCTGTAAATAATCTTCAATCCTCTAAGGTAGTAGTTTGTGCTGGAACACCAATGAGCAGCATCTGGTGTAACGAAAGGATAAAAATTTGATTTCCCTGCCCTGTTTTCTGATGATCCAATTGTGCAGATTATTACTCAATGTATTTGCAGCAATTGAATCGATATTTTTAATCCCTCAGTGAAAATATCATTGTGTATGAACTCTGTGGAGCCTCATCTGTTCATGTCTGTTATGGTACCTGCTTCTGACAACAACAAAAAAAAGTCTGAATAGAATAAAAGTACCCATACTAAGAATCCCCAAAATAACTTGAATATGGGAAAGATTACACAGCAATAATCGTGGGTTTCAGATGTTAATTACAGACCATTCGAGCTTCACTTTTGAGTTCATAATGTCATCTGAACCCATCTAAGATTATTGCCTTGTAATCTTGAGTATCTTTCAAAACATTGAATCCTAAGATTACATTCCAGCCTTTGGCTTGCTCCAGGGTATTCATTTTCTATATATAGATTCCAGCCATAACTCACTCCTCGGTATCCATTGTTCTTTGTTTAAATTTTGATCCGACAAGGAAACATTGTTGGTAAATGTCCTTATTAGTGTGCGGCCTCTGTCCCAGTTTAAAGAATAGAATCAATATAGCCCAAAAGGGTGTTTGGATTAGTTCTCCCATCCAATAACTGAAAATAATTGTTTCTTGTGGTGCCCTGTATTGTTCCCCTGTGGCAGGTTATCCAGTCTTTGCTTGGAAGGGAGAATCAGAAGACGATTTCTGGTGGTGCATTGATCGCTGTGTGAACGTGGAAGGATGGCAGCCTAACATGGTAAAGACAGGTTGTTGCTCTTTAACCATTTTGAATGTTGGCTAATGAAGAACCACTCTGTAATGTAATCTTTCAAAGTTTGATCAGTTTGCATATATAAATTAGAAAAATGATGACTCACTCATGTATGCTTTTCTATAGCAGAGTATTGCAGTCATTAAATTCATTGTTAAATATTTAGACTTTTTTTGTGAATGGTTGCTGATTCCAGTTAAAAGATATAAAATATTTCCTTTGTGTATGAGACTCATTTTGTTCGATCAATAATTTAGGCAGTGGGAGATGAAGGTTCCTGTGCCTGTCTACCAGCCTATCCTTGATACTTTTGACGCTGGCCACAGTTTTCAGCTGTTCCTTTCAGGCAATCTAGGAGAGGCTTGCTGATGTGAAAATATCCAAATTGCTACAATCACTCTGTTCAGATTATTTTTATTTACTGCAAACATAATTGATTTGGATTGGGAATTGATTGAGCTAAATTGGGGGAAAGGAATGGCACATTGTGACAAGGACTGAAAGATGCAAAGAATATAGAACGGTTAGCACGATGGGCAGATTCAATTCAATATAATGAAATGTGAATTGGAAGTAAGAATACTGGAAGGAACAGTAACTTAAATAGCAAGATTTTAGATGAGCAGAAGGACCTTGGTGTGCAGATATACAGGCCATTAAAGGTGGTAGCAGAGGTAGATAAGGCCATAAAAAGGCAAACTAAATCTTTGGTTGTGTATCTATAGGCAGAGAATACTGGAAGAGTGGATATTGCTCTCCGTTTATCCTTTTTTTGGGAAGGGTGGAGATGGTGCCTGTAAATCTTTATAGAACCTCCCCTGAGGAGATTACACAGGTTGGATAGAGTTCATAGTGGATGGATTGTACAAGCCAGTGGAATGAATAGTTTCTGGGAGTGCGATTTGGGGAGGGTGGGGGGGAACAGCTGCTTTTTCTGTCCTTTCCTTCTTAGGCATGATTTTGAAACTCAAGGCGAGAGCTGCAGTAATTTTC
Organism: Heptranchias perlo; assembly: GCF_035084215.1. Lineage (NCBI taxonomy): Eukaryota > Metazoa > Chordata > Chondrichthyes > Hexanchiformes > Hexanchidae > Heptranchias > Heptranchias perlo. The sequence goes on along the minus strand of NC_090348.1, from coordinate 44,718,904 downwards.
CTGTGGACCTGTACCGCTGTGCTTGGGCCTGGTGCTGGTTATCAAATGGGTACATTGCTAATTTGTGTTTTGTTACAGATCCTGGATGATGGTGGGGACCTCACGCACTGGATTTACAAGAAGTATCCTAACATGTTCAAGAAGATAAAGGGCATAGTGGAAGAAAGTGTGACTGGTGTTCACAGGTGAGTGTTATTCTAATATACAAACTGCTTACCCAACCTTCCTTGACCCTGTTTTATTGATACTACTATGGCTCTCTTGTTTCTCCTAACGTTGAAATGTGTAATTCTACGTATTCTTCCTTCTCCCTGACTCCTCATTGTATCGAAATTGAGGCTCATCACACCATCTCCTTCTCTTAACTCATTTCTTCCGTAGAAATGTGGAACATCTTTCTTTCTTCCTACAATCCACAAGCTTTTAATGTCCAAGCTTGAAAGATGCTTTTCACATTCCACTTCTTTCTGGGCAGAGATGTTTGGAGGGGCTTTGCTAGAAGAGCAAATTCCACATTCAACCATTGTGAGCAGCAGTCTGAGGGGCCACAGCAAGCATGTTGGGCATCTCCATCTCTGCAGACCCCCGCCCCAAACAAAAACTAGCACAACTGTTATCGATAGCTTTATTTCCCTGCTGTGGTGAAGGACAGCCCTTTCCACAACAAATGTGGATGAGACCTATGCCAATTGGGGCAGATAATGTATGGACTCTGGAGTACACAAGATGTACCTGGCAGTCTGATTTCTTTTCTGACAGCTCCCACACATACCCAGACCACCGCCCAAGGTGGGACCACAAACGAACAAATGCTCCTCATAAAGAACAGTGACTCTACCTTGCAGGCATGTAGGCTATTTGATTCAGCCAAACTCTAGGGCTGCCGTCAAATTATCCCAGCTCTGAAACAAAGTGTAATTCCCAATGCATGCACAACCACACTGGCAACCCTAAGTTTAAGGAGTCTTACAACACCAGGTTATAGTCCAACAGTTTTATTTGAAATCACAAGCTTTCGGAGGCTTCCTCCTTCGAAAGCTTGTGATTTCAAATAAAACTGTTGGACTATAACCTGGTGTTGTAAGACTCCTTAAACTTAGGGTTGCCAGTGTGGTTGTCCACCCCAGTCCATCACCGGCATCTCCACATCAACCCTAAGTTTGCCAGTGAATTCTCCTGTATGGCTTGTTTGGTACAACTGTACAGTGACTTTACAAAGTCACCTACAGAGCTTTTACCTCAAAGGCCACTAGGGATCGGTGTTTGCATTTTTAATTCTATTAAATAATTGCATGTTTTAGAAAATTAACACATCTTCAAGCAGTAGAGTCTGTCTTCTAGAGTCCCTATGCCAACAGTTGTCAAGTTGCAAGGAGACAGGTAAAAAATCCAATCTATTGATTATCACAAAATTAACTGTTCCATGTTTTTTTTCAATACATTTGAACGGTATCACATTGATGGAGTGGAATTAGCAAATGCCTCAGAGAAAGTCGTTTGCCTGGTCTCTCAATTGATGATGGTGCAAGGGGGTGCTGCCCAGATGACTCATCCAGTGAGTAGCTGGCCCAAACAGACCAGGAAGCTCCCAGTTAGTTGTGTGCATATCTCCTTGTCTGTGCTGAGTTAGCTGATTGCAGACAGGTTGGTGGTAGGGGCGCTACAGTTGGTGAAGAATTGAAGTCAGCCAGGGTTCCCTCTCCTGATTGCTACTCAGTAACCTCTGCTGGAACTGGGCTTCAGACTGGGTTGGGCCTCGCTGTGCTATCTCCTGTAGTATAAAGCTAGATGTTCACTGTTCAGGCTCAAGCATTGGAGAGTTGGATGCTTGGGCGAGGTGCCAGAGTGAAACAGGAGGCTGTGATACCATCACTGAGTCTGTGCCTTCAGGTGAAGAAGGGAAGGGTGAATATTGGCAAGACAATTAAAACAAGGCAAGGGGAGAAAACAATAAATACATGAAACCATATCTTTACAACTTTACCCGTGCCCTTGTGTTTCTCTCTTTCCTGGCATCATATGGAAATTAACCAATTAAAGCTTTCAAAGTATATTTTTCAGTGGTTTTGATGACTCAATGGGCATGGGCCTTAAGCATGAATTCCAGAAGGTAATTGGGTGATTGCGTGGCACAATATACCATCTCAATGTAAAGGGGCTCTTGCAGAGTTGACAACTGAATGCACCTGGAGTCTCCAAATAAGTGGGGATCGATGATATGCAAGAGTCTCAACCTGATTCATTTCGGCTAAAAATAAAGTTTCTGCTTTCATGTTTGGGTGGAAGGTCCTTGAGAACACGCCGCTCATGTCTCAAGTCTTCAGGTTTTTATTGGGTTTCATCGTACTACCTGATTCACTTTTCTGTCTCAGTAGCGTTAGCTGATTGGAGAGCCACTGTAGCGCTCTTGCAGTTTTCCGGTTCTACAAATGAGCCAGATATTGAATTAAAAATTTCCCATAAACCCATGTCCAAGCTAGAATACTAATGTAGTGGAAGACTAGCGGACAACTGAATCGGGCAGTATTGCTGCACCTTGGAAGAAAGTAGGAGGAATGAGAGGCAGTTTGTTGACAGTTTCTGGAAGAACTTCTTGTCCCCCACTATAGTCCAGAATAAAGCAGAAACGTGATCATTTTTATAATCTTTAGAGTGAGTTTTATGTTATTTTTCCACAGTAACCAGCCTGAACCATCTGGCTTATCACATGTATTATAAACCAATTTTGGAGCTCTGGGTTTCTGACTTTTGCTTTTGCTCTCTTTCTTTTTTTAGACTTTACCAGTTGTCTAAAGCTGGTAAGCTCTGTGTTCCTGCCATGAACGTAAATGACTCTGTAACCAAGCAGAAATTTGATAATCTCTATTGCTGTAGAGAGTCCATACTGGATGGGTATGTAATCAAAGACTACTGACCTCAAACCAGCTTTATATAAGATAAACAGAAATGTTTGTTAAATCCATTTGATAGTGTAATAATGATCCAAAAAATGGTAGCGCGGTTATCTAGAATGAGCGTGCGCTCAAGTCCTCACCCTGACCAAAAGTAAGGATATCGAAAACTAAACGTTCAACCTCAAAGTGGTAGGAAGCTAATTTGTGCCTGTGATTCCCTGTTCTCAGCTGTACTCCTGTGGGAAGGTCCCAAGTGGAATCCAGGTGGCTTCCCATCGGGAGCGAAAGCTTTAAGAGCTGCGCCAGGCTGCACTGATGCATCTCCTGCTAGTTGGTGGAGGTCTGGGATTGTGTCTCCGGCCTTTTCTCTTTATTGAGAAAAATTCATGGAGTGAGGGGTGGGGGTGAATAAAAATTACAGTAAACGTGAAGTTGTGAAAAGTAACTTCTTCAGTGAACGACTGACTTTTTATTTTTTTTTAAAGTTTGAATCCCTTCAGGTTGTAAGCAGGTACCTTCTCTCCAGTTTTTAAACTGTTAAATGGATAAAGTTAGAAACAGTCATTTCCTAGAGAATGCACTAAAACCTTCATTTAACCCCTGTATATACTGATGGTGTGAGGTGCACCATTAACATTGGGTTTCTATTTATTTCCAGAGATGACATTCCTTCTCTGAGCGCTAGTGTATTGTATACATTTCTCTCCGCCTCTCTCACCGATCTTACTCTCTACTGGGCGGACGAGCATCACTGGCTGCTCGTCTGGTCCAATGAGATTTTTGGAAGAGGATTCTAGTGCGGATACTCCTCCACTCCTCTAACTCTTCCCCTTGCTCCACGTGGGGAGGTCAGGAGGGAGCTGCAGAGTTGGGCACTCAGTCCTTTCTGCTGAAAGAGAACAAAACTTTGAAGTAGTTGTCCATTTCTCAGCAGCACCAGCAAAGGCTTGGGGTCAGATCACCGTCTACTGCCTCGGGGAAAGAAAAAAGAAAATTATTTAGCAACGTGTGTTTTTAAAAAATCTTTAATAAAGAACTTAATTGTGGTCTTAATTGGTTTGTCTTTGAAGAAGATGGATGATTGTCATAAGAGTGAACGATTTTACATTTCTGCTTAGTGTTATGTTATTTTGAGAGCTCATTGTATGAATTTCGCATCTTTAATGAAAGCCTCAAGAGGACAACAGATGTGATGTTTGGAGGAAAACAAGTCGTCGTCTGTGGATATGGGGAGGTAAATATTTATTTTTTTTTGGGTGGGAGGGGGTTCTCAAACTCAACTAGCCACCAACCTGCTGTCCTAAACTATCGAGATCCACGTGCTATCAGTGTGAGCCTCGTTAACCAGCCTCAAACCTGCATTCTTTTCCTTTTGAGCAGCCCATAGCGTGTACTGTGACGTCAGTAGTGTGTTCTGTTTCCCATCAGTGTTCTTTTAAACAGTTCATTTGTAGACGTTTATTGGCAGGCTGCAGCGAAATCTGTTTTCTCAACCATAACTGAGCTTCAGGCAGCTGAGAGAAGCAATTTATAACCATTTCCCACACTAAAATATCAGGAGTTCTGATGAAATCATCATCATTTCAGATTTTATGTGCAGGTTCAAAAAAGGCAAAGGCCACAAAGATTCTGTGGGTTTGATATTGTTTACTTCAAAATGACAGGGTGATGGCACCAGTGCTCCCCTTACAATTTTCAAAAGCCTATGGTGTTCATTTACCACAGCAGTTAAAATAGACATTTTAACTCCTGCAGTCTGAGAAAATGTGACTGCAAACAAATTGAGCAGTAAATTTGATTTTGTTTTCATTATGTTCCAACATCTAAAACATTGTTCTGAAGTCTATCTTGATGTTTGTCTACATGTTATATAGTTTTTTTTCTTTCTTTAGTTCCTAAGTTGGTTCTAAAAATAATATGCACTCCCAAATCCCAAACTAATGTGCACTCCCAATCGTCCTGGGTCGAAATCCTGGAACTCCCTACCTAACAGCACTGTGGGAGAACCTTCACCACAGACTGCAGCGTTCAAGAAGGCGGCTCACCACCACCTTCACGAGCAATTAGGGATGGGCAATAAATGCTGGCCTTGCTGGCGATGCCCACGTCCCATGAATGAAAAAAAATTGGGGTGAGATGATGGTATTTTGGTAAAATACATGAATTCTAGAGTTCATGCGATCCTTGCTTACATTCTGTTCGACCCAACAGTGTGCTCGAAATGTGTCCAGTGATGTTTAAATCAGGAACCACCTCATCAGTACGACAGCACAGGCACATGCTGCAGTTTTTATTTAATCCCCTTCTCTTGCCACCCCTCCAACACCCACCCAACATATAAGTAGTCTGGACTTGGGTATGGAGCACAGTATCAAAATGCAGACGACACAGAAGTGGGGAGCATGGTTAACTGTGAGCCTGACTGTAAACCACTTCAGTAGGGCACAGACAGGTAAATAGATTAGGTAGAAAGATCTCAGATGAAATTTGATGCGGAGAAATGTGAGGTGATACATTTTGGGAGGGAGAATAGGAGAGGAAATAGACACTAAATAGTAAAACTTTAAAAGGAGAGGAGGAGCAGTGAAAATTGGGGGCACAAACAAAATGCTGCAGATGCTGAATATCCAAAACAAAAACTGAAAGTGCTTGAAACATTCATCAGGTCAGGCAGCTGCTGAGAGAACAGAGGAGTTGATGTTTCAGATGTAGATTTAGTGGAAGCATGTTTCAAAACTGCAACATATGATAATGCAGAGACTGGGATATGTTACAGGCTGCAACATAGGATAATGCAGAGACTGGGATATGTTACAGGCTGCAACATAGGATAATGCAGAGACTGGGATATGTTACAGGCTGCAACATAGGATAATGCAGAGACTGGCATATGTTACAGTCTGCAACATAGGATAATGCAGAGACTGGCATATGTTACAGTCTGCAACATAGGATAATGCAGAGACTGGGATATGTTACAGTCTGCAACATAGGATAATGCAGAGACGGGGATATGTTACAGTCTGCAACATAGAATAATGCAGAGACTAGGATATGTTACAGTCTGCAACATAGAATAATGCAAAGATTGGGATATGTTATAGGCTGCAACATAGGATAATGCAAAGATTGGGATATGTTACAGTCTGCAACATAGAATAATGCAGAGACTGGGATATGTTACAGGCTGCAACACATAAAGCGATCAAGAGTACATAATGGAAGCAGAAGTTAAGTGGTCTTTTTTAAAAGTGGGAGGACAAGTTGATAGAGCTGTAAATAAAGTATATGCGATCTTAGGTTTAGCATTACGTCTTTGTATTCTACACCCCTATTTATAAAACCTGACAAATCATTGATTAGGCCGCATTTAGAATATTATTTCCAGTTTGGGTGCCTTACTTTAGGATGGATGTTAGGACCATGGACAGAGTGCAGAAAAGCTTCACAAAGATGACACTAGTGATGCAAGGCTTTAGTTAAAAGGAAAGACTGGAGCAACTGAGGCTCTGGGATGTAATGTTTCCCGTGGCTAACCTGTCTGAACACCAACGACACCTTTGATTGCTGTGATTGTCTCCCAGCCTAATATATGCTATGCGTTTTTAGAACCCCTCACTCACCTGACGAAGGAGGTAAGCTCCGAAAGCTTGTGATTTTCAAATAAAACTGTTGGACTATAACCTGGTGTTGTAAGATTCCTTACATCTTTTCATTACAAAAGAGGTTAAGAGAAGATCTGATACAGGTATTCAAAATATAATGCAGGATAAGCTATTTTCACTGGTTGATAAGTCAGTAACTAGAAAGCATAAATTTAAGAACAAAGAGCGAGATTGTTAGGATATGGAGTGCACTACCAGAAGCATTCGGGGGAACAGAATCCACATAAGTGCATAGTTAAAGAACGAACCATGAAGCTGTCAGCTAATAGGAATAGACCTCTGGAGGGCAGCACTGAGTCTCATAAGATATAAGTAGCAAAACAAGTGGCACCTCGTTACTTTTGTGTTTTGTGATGAAAGAGAATATGCTGGCTTTAAAGAAAATCTTCAACAAACATTAAGTCCATCCACTCAAACCTGTATCCTTCCAGTGCAGCTGTAGAAGCTGCGTGAAGTTTGGCTCCTGTTTAGCTGGGTGTAGGGGGATATGGACTTGACACTGAGATTAGATGAAGATTAACATCTTGTATCTGGTTCAACGGGTGAACTACATGGCCTTTTAATGATCCAACTTTAACATCCTAACGGAATGGTTTACAACCAGTATAAAGAAACCTGCCACTGGCCTTGCAGCATGGAGCTTTTCTTTTGTAAACCTAGAAGCCATCAAAATGGTTGCAACATTTTGTTTAATCAGCAAGAACTACCTATAGTGATTTTGATTGGGTAAGTGATGCTATAATTATGGCTACGGTTATTCTGCCCATTTCATAGCCCATTCAAACTTTGCTTTCCAGGTTGGAAAGGGCTGTTGTGCTGCCCTAAAGGCGATGGGGTCCATAGTGTATGTCACAGAGATTGATCCAATTTGTGCTCTGCAAGCCTGGTAAGGACCCGGAATTAGAACGGCTGAGTATATTTGTATATATTTGGTAATGGAGACATACATTAGGAATTGAAAACTTAGAATCCGGTTACGGAAAATTTGCTTACTTCTGACTGGGACAGATCTGCATTTGATTTCTTACACACACACACACACACACACACACACACACACACACACACACACTGAAGTCACTTTAGTGCAGGTCTGTAATGTAGACAACAGCTGGTGTTAACCTGACACCAAGAACTTGAATAGCAGTCACTGCAAATAGTGTCTTTAGCAGTAACACGATTGGAGACAATTGTGTGCCTGTTGGAAAGGCTGGCAGATTGAGGTGAGTTTGTCCTAGTGTTTAATTACAACTGACTGAATAGTTCAAAGCTGTGATTAACCAGAACTTAACCTCAATTGACAGTTGTTTGAAGGATATCTTAATGCTGTACTGGGTTCTCTCTGCAGGTCCTGGATAAGAATGCGCTGTAATTTTTGACATTTATATCTTGTAGGGTATAGTTTAAACTATTTGTATGTTGCCTTTTTAAATAGAGGACTGGCCTTATTCTTCCTTCCAATCTTTCCTCAGTTTGATGGAATTGTGAAGAGATCGAGATAGCACTGCCCTTTTTAGTGAGTTCTCTTAGGCTTAAGAGATTCCAGGGACCCCAAATCTTGAAAATGAGGTGCATGGAAATTGAACAGGATGGTCCGAGACATTTAACTCATTCAGGATGTTGCAGCCCGTGTCCTCACCCACATCACCCCATCCTTCCTGTGTTTCACTGATTCCCTGTATCCCAGCTCGCATCTCATCTTCACTTTGAAATTCTTCCGTGGCCTTGTCCCACCCTACTTCAGCAGTGATCTCCAGCCATATTTCCCCGTGCACACCTTCCACACGTCCAACACTGGGTTGCTGTTTGTTTCCTCCTCACCATCAGTTGCCAGTGTTTAGCCACTGCACCCCTACCCTCTTGAACTCCCTCCCTAAATCTCTTCTCCTTGTCACCTCCCTCCCTGCCTTGAAAGCCTCCTTTAAAAACTCTCTCATTCAGCCTCACTGGCTAAATTTTCTGTTTTCCCTCCTGTTCAGCATCCACTGTTGTCTTCCACCCTTTAAAGTAATAAGTTGTCTTATGCACGAGCACTTTATATAGAAATGTAAACTGTCTTTTCTCGCAAGTGTGCTAACCCTGCTGAGATATAGTCACTGGTAGCCCTCAGGTATCTCACTCAAGTGATCGTTCTTCGTGGTTAAGCCTAGAGTGTCAGCAGGTTGGGGACAGGCGGAGGTCAGCTAGAGTTCCAAGTCCAAGCTGCTGGCTAGCGATCCTTGCCATAGCCGAATAGCCTACCAACACACTGGCCTTTCTTCATGTGTGAGGCTATTTGTATGAGGCATCATCACCATCAGAAAGAGAGAAACAAGCCTGCTGACACAGCATGTCGATTTACCAGTGCACTGTATTGTGATGTGGTAGGACCCTGCAACACAGCTGCAATTCTCCATATAGCAACTGATGTAATCTGTCATCTGCAATCACTTCACTCGGACAATCAACAACAGCATGGAGGGGAAATTGGCATGTGAGAATGTCCAATCTGCTTTTGTGCCCCTCCAAACATCAGCTACTGAGTGACATGGTTAGAGGTACAAAGTCGTAAACCTGCAGCTCTTACTCCTGCTACAGAAAAAAACCTCACCTGGCTCACAGCTTATTCTCCTCTCTCCTACTCCTCTCCTTGCCGTGCACCGCACCTCTGACCTGCCGTGCACCATCTCCCCAGTCACAACTCGTTATTTGGCAAATGGTGTCCCACATTCTGTCACAATCAAAACTGACTGGGACAATGTTTAAAAGCAAAAGCACCAAATGAGACAGACTTGTTTCTGAGCTCTGTGCTTACCAATGTGATTCAACCCACGTGTGCATTGATGCAGTTCTACCTTTCCTTTGCAGTATGGATGGATTCCGACTTGTCAAATTGAATGAAGTAATTCGACAGGTGGACATTGTCATTACTTGCACTGGTAAAGTATTAATAATCACATTATTTAATGTTGATACAGGTTCAATATAACCAGCAGAAGTTTCTTTATAACAAGTTGGAATTACAGTTGACCACTCACTGATTAAAGTCTACTTTTGCCGGGTTGATTTATTTTTTTACTGCTTTAATCCTGGTTAGGAGAAGATGATGTGTTTGTTCAGATTTTTAAAGTTCATTGGAAAGATTTTAAATATTCCTTTGTAGAAATTTCTCTAGTTGTAGCTCATCTGTAAAACGGAACGCCAGGAATATCAGCCTACGGCTGTAGTGAAGTTTCATAGGTTCTGTGCTCCAACATGAAACCAGGAGAGCTTACCAAAGCTTTACCTGTACTGTTCCCTATTCCACTGCTGAAATAACCAGAAGGTGTCAAAGAACAATCCATGTGTTGCACCTCACTACTTTGAGTCATCCAGGTCCAGACAGTCGCAACATCCATAACACATACACAATGTAATGCATTTACAACTCAATAACTATATCTTGTGAGTTTTAATGCTGGACATCCACCTTGTCTTAGGTAACAAAAATGTAGTGACCAGAGAACACCTGGATCGCATGAAGAACGGCTGTATCGTCTGCAACATGGGACATTCCAATACTGAGATTGATGTGGTATGTAACTGGGTATAGAATAACCCAACTTAGGACATTCCAGTACTAAGATCAATGTGGAATGTAACTAGGTGCAGAATAACTCACCTTAGGACATTCCAATACTAAGATCAATGTGGAACGTAACTGGGTATAGAATAACTCACCTTAGGACATTCCAATACTAAGATCAATGTGGAATGTAACTGGGTATAGAATAACTCACCTTGGGACATTCCAATACTAAGATCAATGTGGAACATAACTGGGTATAGAATAACTCACCTTAGGACATTCCAATACTGAGACCAATGTGGAACGTAACTGGGTATAGAATAACTCACCTTAGGACATTCCAATACTGAGATCAATGTGGTACATAACTGGGTGTGGAATAACTGAACAAAATCATCCCAATATTGAGACCGATGTGATACATATTGAGTGTAGAATAACTCAAAATTTCAGTTAATGATAAAATTGTCCTGAACCTGTAAGCTGTGAAGCACATCCCTATATGTTGCTTAATTTTCCACAATTACTTCCTCACCCTCCAGTCAAAGGTGCCCCTGACTCCTGATAGGTACATTTCCGTGGATACCAACATCCTTCTGGCCTATCAAGTGGTTGTTTAGTTTAAATGCCCTGAGCTGGTGTGGATGTAACCTCCCAACAGACCAATATTCACAGAGAGAAGAGCTGCTATGGATTGCTGCCACAATAATTCCATTATTTCGCCCCTCCTCTTTCAGGCGAGCCTTCGAACGCCAGAGCTCACATGGGAGCGTGTTAGGTCACAAGTGGATCATGTCATTTGGCCAGATGGGAAGAGGATTGTGTTGCTAGCTGAGGTAATCGTGGATTAAGCAAACAGACGAGTTCACCACTTGTTTATACAATTTGCTAAAACCTGTCCAACTATTTTTCAGTGCCAACTCTGGAGGCTATCTTATTACAGGTTGGAATCTGATTCATTAACTTATTTGCTCTAATGTGATACTGGTGATGATTCTTGGATTGGGTGGGGGGGGGGTAAGAATCCATCCTATTCCTCCTCAAAAGGTGACCAAGGGGGAGCTCATTGAGGCTGTAATGGGGAGACTGTACATTCTTCCTGGATGGATGGCATTGGGTGGGCAGAATGGTCGCCTTCATCCGTATCCATCTTCCGATACAAAATGCTGCTTTTAGGCAACATGATCTGGTTATGAAAATTGAGAAATTAATACAGGTAACCTTGTGCAGTTGAACCTTGGCTCTTGAGATATGTCCTGTGCTCAATCTTGTTTCAGGGGAAAGCATTTGCAGCTGAGTAACCCGGTGCCCCACTTTGCTTTTTAATCTAGGGACGACTGCTTAACTTGAGCTGTTCCACAGTCCCTACATTCGTGCTGTCGATCACTGCTACCACGCAGGTAAGGGATGGCAGGAAATTCTGCTCGTGTTTTACAATGCTGAATTATCAACAGGTGATGTAGGTATGTCCTGTGTTTTATTCTCCCTAGTGGGTGACACAGGTGCACTGAACGCCTTCACCAAATAAATTAATTCCAACACTGATTCAAAAGGCACTTATTGCTATTATATTACAGATTTCAAAAAGAAAGTGACAAATTCCCAAAATCATATTTTTTGAAACTTTTGAAGCAAGTGTTGCACAGCGTGTTTGTAAATTGTGGTCTGTACCAGTCACCAGAACAGAGAGACTCGGACGTCTAACATCCTGTGCAGTGAGTTGGATTGTGGTCTGCATGGAGTGAAGTCTGTAGGGGTTGGTGGGTTGCCCGGGTTTGGGTCAACAGCTTTCTGGCAGCAATGACAGCCCTGCTGAACAAATCAACCAGAGTCTCAACTGTAAAACCCATTTGATCCCGTTTGATTGATCAGTTTGTTTAAATGTATACTTCTACAGGGATGGCACAGCATTATTCACAGTATGACGCTCGATACGTACTACACATTGTACCTGTTTGCCAGATCTTATTGTGCTAAGATGGCACAAAATAACAGTTAGTAAATGTACTGTCCATTGTGGTATTAAGCTATCTGGACCACAGTTAGCTGATCTCAGCTGGGATAACAATAAGGGCACTACAATTGGCTTCAGTGCCCCTGAGCTAGAGAGAAGAAATCTCAGTAAGTAATTTTACTCCTGATCGTTTTCTAGTTAAACCCCTGCTGAAAATTGCTCTTGGATGAGGATAGGATTTGGCTTGGCTATAATAGGTTCCACTTTAAAATGGTCTACCAGCACTCACCGTCTGTGCTCATATGTGAAGAACGGTTACTGGTTTGAGGCCCTAGAGGACAGCCAGCAACTATACCCCAGCGTGAGTTGGTATCTTCAGTCGTAGACGGGGCGGAAGACAAAAAAGAAGAATTTTCCCTTCTCGCTTTTGTTTAATTTCACAGTACTTTATGCAAAGCTTGTGTTGTGGGCTGTTTATTGTAGTTGGGGAACATATTGATTGTTAAAACTGGTTAAGTATTTATTTCAGACGCAGAATATTGCAGTCATAACTCTGAGTTCTTATTTTCCAGCGTAAACAGTTAAGGGCTTCCTGAGTGTAACTATGATATCCATGTGTATGTGCCAGTGGCTAGATAATGAAAGGTCCTCTACTCCGGACTAGATAAGGAAGGACTCTGCAGTGTTGCCGATGAAAACATTGTAGCTGGAAGAGCTACTAGAAACCTTGAGGCTGTAATTCCTGTGGCTGTAAACTGGCAGTCGAATGAAAGCTTCTGCCCCAGTTTAATGCTGGTCTGGTTCTTCCTTTCCAAGCTTTGAGTTTTGAACTCCCATTGGTACATTACTATATTCTCTTTCCCATTCCCCACTTTTTAACCTGAACTATAAATTGTAGTTACGTTTTTCCCCACCCAGATATTTCCCTCTGCTATGCTGAAGGTGCTGACTTTTGCTATACTACAATTCCATCGGGGATGGCAGCCCTCTGGTACTTCACCCATGCTTCATGCGTGAGGCTAGGTGATGAACAGGCTATTTGATCATGGTGGGGGGAGAGAGATTGTAGCCGAGTCCAATCCTGTTCTTGCCCGATGTCGACAAACACACTTGTCTAAATAGCGATCAGGGACCCTGGCCAATTCCTTCCCCATTGCTGTAGCCAAAGTGGCACTGAGGCCAAGTATTGTGCCTCAGTTGCTACTCTGGATGAGATCAGGTAACTTTCACCCAGCCACATTTGTTGTAGCTGTATTTTCACTGTGTACAAACTGTAGAAATGAACATTTCCTTTGTTGTCAAAAGCAAAATACTGCGGATGCTGGAAATCTGAAATAAAAACAGAAAGTGCTGAGAAGCTCAGCAAGTGAGGCAGCATCTGTGGAGAAAGAAACAGAGATAACGTCTCAGGTCAAAGATTGATCAGGAGTAGCTGTAAATGGCAGCAGCAGAACCATTACCAGCACGAGCTGACCGTAAAAATGGGAGCAGTGGTTATGATCTGAAGTTATTGAAATCAGTGTTGAATCCGGAAGGTTGTAAAGTGCCTAATCGAAAGATGAGGTGCTGTTCCTATAGCTTACGTTGAGCTTCATTGGAACAATGTAGGAGGCCGAGGACAGAGGTCAGAGTAGGAGTGGGAAGGGGAATTAAAATGGCAAGCGACCGGCAGCCAGGGTCACGCTTGCGGACAGAGCGGAGGTGTTCAGCAAATTGATCACCCAGTCTGCGTTTGGTCTCCCCAATGTAGAGGAGACCGCGTTGAGCAGCGGATACAGTATAGTAGATTGAAAGAAGTACAAGTAAACCACTGTTTCACCTGGAAGGAGTGTTTGGGGCCCTGGACAGTGGGAAGAGAGGAGGTGATGGGGCAGGTGTTGCATCTCCTGCGCTCGCACGGGAAAGTGCTGTAGGGAGGAGAGCATGTGTTGGGGGTGATGGAATCCTTCCGGATTCAACACCGATTTCAATAACTTCAGATCATAACCACTGCTCCCATTTTTTCAGTCAGCTCGTGCTGGTAATGGTTCTGCTGCTGCCATTTACAGCTACTCCTGATCAATCTTTGGTCCAGGGTGTCGCAGAGGGAGCGGTTCCTTCAGAATGCTGGGAGGGGAGGGCAAGATGTGTTTGGTGATGGGATCGCGCTGGAGATGGCGGAGGATGATACGTTGAATGTGGAGGCTGGTGGGGTGGAAGATGAGGGCAAGGGGGCCCTATCGTGGTTCTGGGAGGGAAGGGAAGGGGTGAAGGCAGAAGTGTGGGGCGAGAGCAGGGAACTGCACCGATACAGTCATCAATGTAACAGAAAAAGAGGTGAGGGAGGGGACCTGAGAAGGACTGGAACACGAAATGTTCCACATATCCCACAAAAAGGCCTGCATAGCTGGGACCCATACAGGTTCCCATAGCGACACTTCTTACTTGGAGGAAGTGAGTGGAGTCAAAGGAGAAGTTGTTCAACGTAAGAACAAGTTCAGCCAGGCGGAGGAGGGTGGTAGCGGATGGGGACTGGTTGGGCCTCCGTTCAAGGAAGAAGCAGAGGGCCCGCAGGCCGTCCTGGTGGGGGATGGAGATGGTGGACGGCATCAGAAGAGTCGCGGATGTAGGTTGGAAGAGACTACACAAGGGGAGAAAAAATAGTCAAGATAGGAGGAAATAAATTCCATGGGGCAAGAACAGGCTGAAACAATGGGTCTCTAGGGCAGTCCTGTTTGTGGATCTTGGGAAGGAGGTCGATGCGGGCTGTGCGGGGTTGGGGGACTACGAGGTTGGAGGCTGTGGAGGGAAGATCTCCAGAGGATATGAGGTCAGTGACGGTCTGGGAAACTATGGCTTGATGTTCGGCGGTGGGGTCAGGGTCCAGGGGGAGGTAGGAGGAGGTGTCGGAGAGTTGGCGTTCAGCCTCTGCAAGGTAGAGGTCTGTTCACCACACAACAACAGCGCCGCCCTTGTCAGCAGATTTAATGACAATGTCAAGGTTGGACCTGAGAGAACGGAGTGCTGCGAGTTCAGAGGGAGGTAGGTTAGAGTGAGCGAGGGGAATAGAGAAATTGAGACGGCCGATGTTATGCTGGTAGTTCGCAATGAAAACTTTCCCAGGCTCTGTACTTGCCCAAAAACTTTAACTCTTTTAACATCTTCCAGTTCTGACGACAGGTCTTCGACCTGAAACATTAACTCTGTTTCTTTCTCCACAGATGCTGCCTGACTTGCTGAGCTTCTCCAGCATTTTCTGATTTTATTTCCTTTGTTGACCTCAGGCACTGGCAATGATAGAGCTGTACAATGCCCCGGAGGGACGGTACAAACAAGACGTTTACTTGTTGCCTAAGAAGATGGGTAAGTCCCAGAATGTGTACGCACATTTGCTGCACTCCGTGCTCTTAGTGACTTGGCGCAGCGGATCCAGGGATTGAATTCAAAAATTCCACAGCTTTGAAAGACTTGTGTATTAAAGTAAACTGAACGGATAAAAGAGAATCAAGAAAAAGAGAACTCCGTATAACCAAGAAATAATTTGATTCTGAAACCTCTACATGGTATGTTCTCATTTATTGGCCCCAAGGGGGAAAAAAATCCCTTTTTAGTTCTCCGTACACTGCACCCCAGGTGGGAGGGTGGGGAAGGGGCCTGCTCACCAGCTTCTGTTGCTACTCTGTAACTGCCCATTGATTCTGCGAGAGCAAGAGCGGATTCTCTTGCTTCATTAATTCATCCTTATTTGGAAACTGCTTGACCCACCCCCACAACAGTGACACAGCCGATATCAGGAGCTTGTCCTCTGGTGATTTGTGACCCGTGTTATTCCACAGGCCACCCAAAACCATTCAACTTTGCCCCTACGGGTCAGTTGGCAGTTAAGCAAGCTTTGTGGACTGAACTGTTACTGGGCTGCTGTCAGTCTAGAAGTTATTGAAACTTTTTTTGATTTTAAGAAAATAGCTTTTCTTCAAAATTTTCCATTATATTTGTTTTATGGAATTGCTGCTGCTGAATGTACTGTTAACTCGTGTTTTTCAGATGAATATGTAGCAAGTCTTCACCTGCCCACATTCGATGCACATCTCACAGAACTGTCGGACGAGCAGGCAAAATACTTGGGTTTGAACAAGAACGGGCCTTTCAAGCCAAACTATTATCGGTAAGAGGCAAAAAAAACTGTTAAAACTACCGTTTTTGCGGTATGGTAAGTTCAGCTATTAATGGGAAGTGTCTGGAAATTCTGACTAGAACTGTGATTGAAACAAGTTGTTTATAAATTCATCGAGAGAAGCCAGAAATGCACAGCAGGTCAGTCAGCATCTGGAAGAGAAAGACCTTTTTTTTTGAGATGATCACACTGCATTTTCTGATTTATAAGTTAACATCCACAATGGCCTCTCAATTTGTTCGTGACATTTTTTGCATTTATCAATGATTAATTTTTGCATCTAGGC
Source organism: Heptranchias perlo (assembly GCF_035084215.1). Classification (NCBI taxonomy): domain Eukaryota; kingdom Metazoa; phylum Chordata; class Chondrichthyes; order Hexanchiformes; family Hexanchidae; genus Heptranchias; species Heptranchias perlo. Next base: position 44,702,405 of record NC_090348.1, on the reverse strand, counting down.
CAGCACCAAACACTCTATGATCAGAAAGATAGCACAGGTTAGATTGAGAGTAAAGCCCCCTCTACACTATGAATCACTCCCTGGTCAGTTACAGCATGGGTCTTATACAGAGTACATCTCCTACAGTGCCCCAGCAAGCACCTCCAGGTCATACACAGCTTGAGTTCGGTGCAGAGGAACGCTTCTTCTCGAGTGCCTGGTGAAGTGTTTTCAAATCCAGTATAGCTACACCATTGCAACTGTGGATACAGCAAAGTTACTGGAGAAATTGCATGGAGGTGAGAGAGACAGAGAAAAAACATCAAAGGAGGAAGAATAGGGAGAGGAAAGATTCAGCCTGTCACTCCAGAAGATCTCCAAAGCAACAATGCTACATAGATGAGGGGCAAAAAACTTTGTATAGGGCTGCCTCCTCTCTCCCACATTGCAGTAAGGCCAGCAATTGAATGAAACATTGCTGATACATTGGATTTTTGTTTTTTGTCCTAGGTATTAAAACGCAAAAAGATAAGAGCAACAAACAAGAGGAGGAGCCTTTCATCACTACTGTACAGGATCAAAACCTCTGATTTAGAGCTGGCCTTGATTAAGTAGTTTTAGGTATTTAGTCATTTATTTATTTAAATAGAATGTGTATAATCCCAGCAGACGGTTTTTACCGCACTAGAAGATTAAAAAAGTGTTTCCGTTTCATGTGATTTTTTTTTTCTTCTTCTATTGCTGTAGTGTTTTAAAATAAATAATTAGTAACATCCTAGCTGTTAACCGCAGAGATGAAACCATGGAAACAAAGAATCAAACCGTCAGCTGTTTTAAAAATTTTAAGGTGCACATATTCCAGTCTTTTTTAAGTTAGTTTTTTATTTTTATTTGTAATTTGTTGAGAAAAGAGAGTAAGGTAAAGAAATGGTTAAATACTTCAGATTTAGAATATCATTATGGAATTCCTCAAAGATTTTTTTTTAAACAAAACCTAGCAGTATGAGCTTGGAGAATTCGCAAACTATAACTCACGTCATTTATGTTCAGTTTTTGAATTAAAAAAAAAAAAAATTTGGGTCGAGCACACCAGATGGTGTGTGACTGGTCGGGTAGTGTAGCACTTAAAATTCCTTCTTTACAGCGCTCAAGTCCCTGGCACTGTTTTTGATACTTGGCCTCACCTCTTGCGAGCGTGAGCTTCTTCCACTCTCAGCTGGGGCACTAGCTTTCCGTCGTGGAGCGTGTGAAGCCTAGAATGGTCTGTGGGACTGACAGGATCGCCTAAAGTTGCACAGGTAATCTGCAAACCTTTCGCCCACCCTTATTTCTCCTTTTTCTTAAGAAAAAAAAAGTGTGCTGCATGGTTATTCTGTGACTCTTTTTGACTCGCAAGTGGAATAAAGTTGCATTTTGGCTCGGCGGCTCTTAAACGGAAGAGGGGAATAACGGCCGTTTTAAAAGGAAAACCTGCATTTGTTTGCAGATCGGTGGATTTATATTGTGGAACACAGTGAAAGATAGTCTTTGGTTTTTGATTTAACTTATTATTCCACCCCACCCCCCTCCCACCATCCCCGGAACCTTCAAATGCTACTAACTGTTACAAACCGTTAGCTGATGACTAGGGCACATGATTTGTCCTCTCTCACAAACCAGCAGTTTTTGGGACTCTCGTGCAAGTTGTACTTGTGCAGCAAGTCACTGTCCAGGCAGTAAATGGAGAAATGTTACAGGATTTGTCACCGGTTGGAACCATAGAATTTTGCAACACCAAAGGAGGCCGTTCGGCCCATTGCACCTGTGCCCAGCTCTCAGAGAGCTTTTCACGTCGCCCCATTCCTCTGCACTTTTTAGGTTTTTCTTCTTTGTACTCTTTGACAAATCACTTGCCCTATCGATGGCTCCCAGACAAATTATTTGTCAGAATATGTGAAGATAAACATGTGCTGTTTTATTTAAAACAGTTTACCACATTTGTTTTAAGATTCCAACAAATATCTTGATCCTATGCATTTCTGCAAGCTGCTATATTTGGTTTTTTTTCCCCAAAATTGTTGCTTATATGTGAATTCCAGCCAATTTTAGTGGTTTATGATTTTTTAAATTGTTTTGATCGTGGGGAAAGGAATGTGATTATTATTATTATATGTAACAAATAAAAGTTTGAGGACAAAAGGACACCAGCAGCCTGTTCGGAAGAGCAGATGAGTCAACTTTTAAAAGAAAAATCATCTGTTTACCTGCACAAACTGAGTTTTAAAATTGAGGTAACTATTTTAAGTACTGTATTAATGGTCAAGTATTGTAGTAGATGAGCAATAATGAATCTGTAATCATAAACCCAAATAAAGTGTTGATAAATTCAAAGTGTTTTCCATCGGGTTATTTTTTCCTTGTTGCACCTCGTTCATTCTCCAATGAGCCCAATTTTGGTATCCAATCACGTTTAAATTCTTTTTCCTCCTCTTCACCCCTTCCTCTGTCCATATTCAGAGGGTAAGACAGACCAGCCCTTTGGGCGCCTCCTTTGGGCTTACAGTCTCTAGCCAACCCACCAGGGGTTGTGCCTTTGCAAACCAGGAGGCATCTTTCTTCACCCCCAGCAGTGACCGACTGAGGCTTTCCAAACTCTTCAAGAGTAAGTCTGACGCTGAGTCGTTAATTAAAGATTTAAAGCTCCAGTGGGGCTACGATTGCCACTCCAAATTTCTAAAATGTAAACCAGACACCAAGAAGCTGAATCTTTCCAATATTTTCACTTGGCTTTTAAGTCCAGAACTCCAGTGCCCACACCCTATCCCACACTAGGTCCCTCTTCCCTTTCACCCCTGTGCTTAACAACCTTCATTGGCTTCTCATCCCCCCCCCCCTCCCCCCAAAGCATTGATTTCAAAATCTTTATCCTCGTTTACAAATCTCTCGATCCTTGCCCGTCCCTACCTCTGCAGATTGCTCCAACCCTAAATGCAAATGCCCTTTACTCTTCAACTCTGGCTTCCTTTGCACACCTATCTACTCCATCTTTGTTGGCAAAGCCTTTAGCCATTATGGCCCACATTTCTTGCATGCTGTCCTTAAATTCCTCTGCCTTGCTTCCTCTCCTTTCCAAAAGCCTCATCAAAACCTACCTCTTTGACCAAGCATGTTTTTGTTGTCTTACAATGTGGCTTGCACTAGTTTCCAATTAACCATTGGGTTGTGACCCCTTTGCCATCTTCACTGCCACGTAGAAATAGGAGGTGACAAATTAATTCACGGCACACCTGATAGCCAGATGCAGAGTGGCCGAGGCTCAGGAAAGGTGTGTGGTAAAAAAGAAGGTTGAAATGAAGAGGGGAGAAAAAAAGATTAAATATATCAATTCTACAGTCTTTTATTAACCCTTTCAACAATTTTAAACTTTTTTACTTAAAATAACATTGGCCAACAAATTCAGTAGAAGGCTGGTGGGGTCCCCTCCCTCACCTCTTTTTCCAGTACATTGATGACTGTATCAATGCCGTTTCCTGCTCTCACCTCAAACTGGAAAATTTCATCAACTTTGCTTCCAATTTCCACCCGTCCCTCACCTTCACATGGTCCATCTCCGACTCTTCCCTTCCCTTCCTCAACTTCTGTATCTCCATTTCTGTCAACCAATATCTATTATAAGCCCACCGACTCCCACAGCTACCTGAATTACACTTCTTCCCACCCCGCTTCCTGTAAGGACTCTTCTCCCAGTTTCTCCCTCTCCATCGCATCTGTTCTAACGATGCCACCTTCCACACCAGTGCTTCTGATATGTCTTCCTTTTTCCTCAACCAAGGATTCCCCTCGACTGTAGTTGACTGGGCTCTCAACCGTGTCCGTCCTATTTCCCACACTTCTGCCCTCACTCCTGCCCTTCCCTTCCAGAACCATGATAGGGTCCCCCTTGACCTCTCCTTCCACCCCATCAGCCTCCACATTCAACGTATCATCCTCTGCCATTTCTGCCACCACCAAACGTATCTTCCCCTCCCTTTCAACATTCCGAAGGGACCACTCCCTCCGCGACACCCTGGTCCACTCTTCCATCACCCCCAACACCTGCTCTCCTCCCCACACCACCTTCCCATGCGAGCGCAGGAGATGCAACACCTCCTCCCTTCCCACCTTCCAGGGCCCCAAACACTCCTTCCAGGTGTAACAGCAGTTTACTTGTACTTCTTCCAATTTAGTATATTTTATCCGCTGCACAAAATGCGGTCTCCTCTACATTATGGGAGACCAAACGGAGATTGGGTGATCGCTTTGCTGAACACCTCCGCTCTGTCTGCAGGCATAACCCTGACCTGCCGGTTGCTTGCCATTTTAATTCCCTGTCCCACTCCTACTCTGTCCTCGCCTCTTACATTGTTCTAATGAAGCTCAACGTAAGCTCGAGGAACAACACCTCATCTTTCGTTTAGGCACTTAATAACCTTCCGGACTCAACATTGATTTCAATAACTTCCGATCATAACCACTGTACCCATTTTTTTGGACAGCAAGTGCTGGTAATGGTTCTGCTGCTGCCATTTACAGCTACTCCTGACCAATCCCATTACCACCCTCTTTGCCTTGCACCATCATCCCTTTTGTTATTTAATCACTCCTGCCCTCCACCCTATCACAGACCTTCCCTTTTGTTCTTTCCTCCCCCACCCCCTTTTCCCTGGCTCTGCACTTCCTTAAAAATTTTTAACTGTTTCAACATCTTCCAGTTCTGACAAAAGGTCTTCGACCTGAAACATTATCTCTGTTTCTTTCTCCACAGATGCTGCCTCACTTGCTGAGCTTCTCCAGCATTTTCTGTTTTTATTTGATTTCCAGCATCTGCAGCATTTTGCTTTTGATTCAGTAGAGGGCCTAACTGGTTGCTAATTCACACTGTGGAGATTGGCTGGGCGATGTTCTCTCCAGTTAAAAGCCACAGCTGACTGTAGAATTGTAGCTGATGAAAGTAGAAAAATCAAACGGGAGTTGGCTTGGTTGTGCGATTTTGAACAAAAAACTCTTCCGGGGGGCTTCGAGTTCACAAATCTAGAAGTTGATGGACACTATAGACACCAGCTCCTGCCATTTGGGAAGGGCAACCTAGGAGTAGAAACTGGGGATTTTGCCTCCCCAATCCCCCAGGAATTTGAAAGATTGCTCCGAGGTTGCCCCAATGTGAGTAGGGAAGCAGATCTATAATAAATGAGCGAAGGCCTGCTTATTTCATGACTGGGGTGCGGCTTTGGCTGGGGCGGGGTGCGCGGGGAAGTGGTTGCAGAGCCTTTTGTTGCTGTGCAGAAAGTTCTGAGCAGATTTAGACAATGCCAGAGGTATCACACTGAGTGAGCTAGTGGAGCACAGGTGCCAGGCTGGGCGTTAGCATCAGGGTAAGATCGCAAACAGTTCACCCAGGACCACGTGGAGACGGCTGCATTCAGGAGGCTCACTTTTCAATTTTTGCCCTTTAATAGCTTCATGGTCTCTGTACTGGACGATGGTGCTGGACCTGATGTCATGTTTGGACAAAGTGAAGATATCGGACACAGCCATCTGCCACCGTGAATGACCTTGTGCGTTTAACACAATGCTCGAGTAAGCATAGAATGATAAAGCGCAGAAGGAGGCCGTTCGGCCCATCGTGCCTGTGCCGGCTCTTTGAAAGAACTAACCAACTAGTCCCATTCCCCTGCTCTATCCCCATAGCCCTGCAAATTTTTCCACGTCAAGTATTCCCTTTTGAAAGTTATTGAATCTGCTTCCACCACCCTTTCAGGCAGTGCATTCCAGATCATCATAACTCACTGCGTAAAACATTTTTTTTCATATTGTCTCTGGCTGTTTTGCCAATCACCTTAACTCTGTGTCCTCTGATTACTGATCCTTCTGCCACTGGAAACAGTTTCTCCTTATTTACACTATCAAAACCCTTCATGATTTTGAACACCTCTATAAAATCTCCCCGTAACCTCCTCTGTTCTAAGGAAAACAACCCCAGATTCTCCAGTCTCTCCACATAGCTGAAGTCTTTCATCCCTGGTACCATGCTAGTAAATCTCCTCCCCACTGTCTCTAAGGCCTTGACATCCTTCCTAAAGTGTGGTGCCCGGAATTGGACACAATGCTCCAATGTTTTATAAAGGTTTAGCATAACTTAGAATCGTAGAATTGTTGCAGCAAAGATGGAGGCCATTCGGCCCGTCGAGCCTCTGCCGGCTCTTTGTAATAGCCAGCCAGTTAGTCCCATTCCCCTGCTTTTTCCCTGCAGCCCTACAAATTTTTTTCCCTTCAAGTATTTATCCAATTCCTTTTTAAAACCCACAATTGAATCTGCTTCCACCACCCTTTCAGGCAGCACGATCCAGATCATAACTACTCGCTGTGTAAAAAAGTTTTTCCTCATGTTCTTTGGTTCTTTTGCCAATCACCTTAAATCTGTGTCCTCTGGTTTTCTACCCTTCCGCCAATGGGAACAGTTTCTCTTTATTTACTTCAGCTAAACCCGTCATGATTTTGAACACTTTTCTCAAATCTCGTCTCAAACTTCTCTGCTCTAAGAACAACCCCAGCTTCTCCAATCTATCCACGTAACTGAAGTCCCTCATCCCTGCAACCATTCTAGTAAATCTTTTTTGCACCCTCTCTAAGGCCTTCACATCCTTCCTAAATGCGGTGCTCAGAATTGGACACAATGCTCCAGCCGTGGCCAAACCAATGTTTTATAAAGGTTCAACCTTTCTTCCTTGCTTTTGTACTCTATACATCTGTTTATAAAGCCCAGGATCCCGTATGCTTTTCTAACTGCTTTCTCAACCTGTCCAGCCGCCTTCAAAGATTTGTGCACGTACCACCTGCACCTCCTTTAGAATTGTACCATTTAGTTTATATTGCCTCTCCTCATTTTTCCTACCAAAATGAATCACTTCAAACTTCTCTGCGTTAAATTTCATCTGCCATATGTCCATTTCACCAGTCTATCTACGTCCTTCTGAAGCCTATTGCTATCCTTGTCACTGCTTACTACATTTCTGACTTTCATGTCATCTGCAAACTTTGAAACAATGCCTTGTATACCCAAGTCCATGTCATTAACATATATATCAAATAATAGCAGTGGTCCCAATACCGACCCTGGGGGACACTGCACACTTCCCTCCAGTCTGAAAAACAACCGTTCACTACTACTCTCTGCTTTATGTCCCGAAGCTAGCCAATTTTGTATCCATGCAGGAACTGCCCCATTAATCCCATGGGCTTCAATTTTGCTAACAAGTCTATGTGATACTTTATCAAACGCCTTTTGAAAGTCCATATACACATCAACCGCACTACCCTCATCAACCCTCTCAGTTACTTCATCAAAAAACTCAATTAAGTTAGTCAAACACAATTTACCTTTAACAAATCTGTGGTGACTTTCATTTATTAACCCATATTTTTCCAAGTGCCAATTAATTTTGTCCTGGATTAATGTTTCCCCACCACCAATGTTAGACTGACTGACCTGTAGTTGCCAGTTTATCCATCCCCTTTTTTATGAGAAAAAAAACAAAACTTGCATTTATATAGCACCTTTCGGGCCTCAGGATGTCCTAAAGTGCTTTACAGCCAATGAAATACTTCTGAAGTGTGGTCATTGTTGTAATGTAAGAAATGTGACAGACAATTTGCACAGAGCAAGGTCCCACAAACAGCAATGTGATAATGACCAGATAATCTTTTTTTAGTGATGTTGGTTGATGGATAAATATTGGCCAGGACACTGGGGAGAGCTCCACTGTTCTTCTTCAAAATAGTGCCATGGAATCTTTTACGTCCACCCAAGAGGGCGGATTTGGTTTAACATCTCATCCAAAAGACAGCACCTCCAACTGTGCAGCAATAATTCTGGTGGTTGCCAAAGAAATTGGATACTGGTTTTAAAATAAATTGAAGAAAGAACAATTCAGTAAAATGTTGACAAGCCAACGGTAGGTTACTGATCTGTGCAGTGGAACTGTCACCACCAGGAAAGCTAACTTTGAAGATTTACCACATGCACTGGGAGGCCTTCAAAGAGGTGGTTCGGGTACAGACTAGACACATTCCCACAAGGGTGAAAGGAAGGACATCCAAAACTGGAGCTCCCTGGATGATTAAAGATATAGAGATTAAAATGACAGAAAAAGGAGACTTATGGTAAATGTCAGGTTTGTAATTCAGTAGAGCTGAATACAGAAAGTACAGGGGAGAACTAAAAAAGGAAATCGGGACAAAGAGAGTGTAAGAATCGATTAATGGGTAACATAAAAGGGAACGCAAAAGTCTTTTATAAACCTATAAATAGTAAAAGGGTAGTCAAAGGAAGGGTGGGGCTGATTAGGGACCAAAAAGGAGATCTTGTGGAGGCAAAAGGCATAGCTGAGGTACTAAATGAATACTATGCCTCTGTCTTCACTAAAGAAGAGGATGCTGCGAATGTCACAGTAAAGGAGGAGGAGGTAGAGAAATTGGATAGGATAAAAATAAAGAGAAGGTACTTTAAAGGTTGGCAGTGCTCAAAGTAGAAAAGCCACCTGGTCCGGATGGGATGCGTCCTAGGTCACTGAGGGAAGTAAAGGTGGAAATTGCGTAGGCTCTGGCCACAATCTTCCAATCCTCCTTCGATATGGGAGTGGTGCCAGAGGATTGCAGATGTTACACCCCTATTCAAAAAAGGGGAGAGGGATAAACCTAGTAACTACAGGCCAGTCAGCCTCACAGAAAACAGACAGCAGGAATAAACGGGTCATTTTCGAGTTGGCAGGTTGTAACTGGTGGGGTGCCGCAAGGATCAGTGCCTGGGCCTTAGCTGTTTACAACATATATCAATGACTTAGTTGAGGGGCCCGAGTGTAATGTATCCAAGTTTACTGACGATACAAAGCTAGGTGGGATAGTAAGCTGCGAGGAGGACGCAAAGAGGCTGCAAAGGGATATAGACAGGTTAAGTGAGAAGGTGGCAGATGGAGTATAATGTGAAATTATCCAATTTGGTAGGAATAGAAAAGCAGAATATTTTTTAAATGGTGAGAGACTAAGAAAAGATGGTATTCAGAGGGACTTGGGTGTCCTTAATCACAGAAAGTTAACATGCAGATGTTTTTTGGACTGGAGGGAGGTGTACAGTGGTGCTCCCCAGAGGTCGGTACTAGGACTGCTGCTTTTTTTGATATATATTAATGACTTGGACTTGGGTGCACAGGGCACAATTTCAAAATTTGCAGATGATACAAAACTTGGAAGTGTAGTAAACAGTGAGGAGGATAGTAATAGACTTCAAGAGGACATAGACAGGCTGGTGGAATGGGCAGACACATGGCAGATGAAATTTAACACAGAGAAGTGCAAAGTGATACATTTTGGCAAGAAGAATGAGGAGAGGCAATATAAACAAAATGGTACAATTCTAAAGGGGGTGCAGGAACAGAGAGACCTGGGGGTATGTAAGGACAAATCTTTGAAGGTGGCAGGACAGGTTGAGAAAGTGGTTAAAAAAGCATACAGGATCCTGGGCTTTATAAATAGAGGCGTAGAGTACAAAACCAAGGAAGTTATGTTGAACCTTTATAAAACACTGGTTCAGCCACAACTGGAGTATTGTGTTCAATTCTGGGGCACTGCACTTTAGGGAAGGATTTGAAGTCTAGAGAGGGTGCAGAAAAGATTTACTAGAACGGTTCCAGGGATGAGGGACTTCAGTTACGTGGATAGACTGGAGAAGCTGGGGTTGTTCTCCTTAGAGCAGAGAAGGTTAAGAGGAGATTTGATAGAAGTGTTCAAAATCATGACTGGTTTAGATAAAGTAAATAAAAAGAAACAGTTCCCATTGGCGGAAGGGTCGAGAACCAGAGGACACGGATTTAAGGTGATTGGCAAAAGAACCAAAGGCGACATGAGAAAAAACTTTTTTATGCAGCGAGTAGTTAAGATCTGGAATGCATTGCCTGAAAGGATGGTGGAAGCAGATTCAATTGTGGCTTTCAAAAAGGAATTGGATAAATATTTGAATGGAAAAAAATTGCAGGGCTACGGAGAAAGAACCGGGGAATGGGACTAACTCGATTGCTCTTACAAAGAGCCGGCACAGGCTCGATGGGCCAAATGGTCTCCTTCTATGCTGAAATGATTCTATGAATCTAGGTACAGCAAGCAATTAGAAAGGCAAATGGTATGTTAGCCTTTATTGCAAGAGGGTTGGAGCATAAGAGTAAGGAGGTCTTGCTGCAATTATACAGGGCTCTGGTGAGACCACACCTGGAGTACTGTGTACAGTTTTGGTCTCCTTACCTAAGGAAGGTTATACTTGTCTTGCAACGAAGGTTCACTAGTTGGTTCCTTGGATGAGAGGGTTGCCTTATGAGGAGAGATTGAGTAGATTGAGCCTATACTTTTTGTGGAGGTAACAAGGAGGGTCAATGAGGGTAGCGTGTTTGATGTAGTCTACATGGATTTTAGCAAGGCTTTTGACAAGGTCCCACATGGCAGACTGGTCAGAAAAGTAAAAACCCATAGGATGCAAGGGAAAGTGGCTAGTTGGATCCAAAATTGCCTCAGTGACAGGAAGCAAAGGATAATGGTCGACAGGTGTTTTGTGACATGATTATGTAGGGATCATGATTAAGAGGTTTGCAGATGATACAAAAATTGGTCATGTGGTTGATAGTGAGGAGGAAAGCTGTAGACTGCAGGAAGATATCAATGAACTGAGCAGGTGGGCAGAAAAGTGGCAAATGAAATTCAATCCGGAGAAGTGTGAGGTAATGCATTTGGGGAGGGCAAACAAGGCAAGGGAATACACAATAAATGGGAGGATACTGAGAGGCGTAGAGGAACAGAAGGACCTTGGTGTGCATGTCCACAGATCCCTGAAGGTAGCAGGACAGGTAGGTAAGGTGGTTAAGGGATACTTTCCTTTATTAGCTGAGGCACAGACAATAAGAGTAGGGAGGTTATGCTACAACTGTATAAAACACTAGTTAGGCCACAGCTCTGGTACAGTTCTGGTCACCACATTACAGTAAAGATGTGATTGCACTAGAGAGGGCACAGAGGAGATTTACAAGGATGTTGACAGGGCTGGAGAATTTTAGCTATGAGAAAAGATTGGATAGGCTGGGGTTGTTTTCATTGGAACAGAGGAGGCTGAGGGGAAATTTAATTGAGGTGTATAAAATTATGAGGGGACTAGATAGAGTGGAAAGGAAGGACCTATTTCCCTTAGCAGAGGGGTCAATAACCAGGGGGCACAGATTTAAAGTAATTGGTAGAAGGATTAGACAGGAGCTGAGGAAAAAAATTTTCACCCAGAGGGTGGTGGGGATCTGGAACTCACTGCTTGAAAGGGTGGTAGAGGCAGAAACCCTCATCGCATTTAAAAGGTGCTTGGATGTGCACTTGAAGTGCCGTAACCTACAAGGCTACGGACAAAGAGCTGGAAAGTGTGATTCGGCTGGATGGCTCTTTTTCGGCTGGCAGACATGATGGGCCGAATGGCCTCCTTCTGTGCTGTAAATTTCCTTGATTCTTCTATGATTCTATATTCTCTGGGGTTTAGAAGAATGAGATGTGATCTCATTGAAATGTATAAAATTCTTAGTGGGCTTGACAGGGTAGATGCCGAGAGGCTGTTTCCTCTGGCTGGAGAGTCTAGAACTAGGGTTCATAGTCTCAAGATAAAGGGTCAGCCATTTAGGACCGAAATGAGGAAACATTTCTTCACTCAGAGGGTTGTGAAGCTTTGGAATTCTCTACCCCAGAGGGCTGTGGATGCTCAGTCGTTGAGTATATTCAAGACCGAGATCAATAGATTTTTGAACACTAGGGGAATCAAGGGATATGGGGATCGGGCGGGAAAGTGGAGTTGATATCGAAGATCAGCCATGATCTTATTGAATGGCGAAGCAGGGTCGAGGGGCCGAATGGCTGACTCCAGCTCCTATTTCTTGTGTTAAGGTGGGAAACTTTTGGTAAAATTCCTAACGTTGGGAAAACAACATGGCTATTTTCTTGCACCAGTCCGGCTAAATTTATACCTCACAGAAGTGACGGGGGGGGGGAGAAAAAAACCCCCAGGTCTGACAAAAAAAAATAAGATTCATTGATTTCCCAGCTCCGTTCACTGACACAAAATGTTTGCAGTTCCAAAGTGCAGAGGAGAAGAACCCACCGCCTCAACGGGACTGATTGACACCCCGCGCATCCAATCACGAGCCGAATCCGCGTCTACCTCCCGCCTCCAAATGAGAATGGCCCAATGAGGAGAGAGTGGGCGGGGTCTCGAACGTTGGCACTTGGTTACAGAATGTAACAGTTTTTAGTATCCGAGGATGGAAGCGGCGGGTCCCGGCGGCGGGACCGGGACCGGGACCGGGAGCTCGGCCCCCCGGGCAAAGGAGCTCTTCAGAAACCAGCGCAAGGACTCGGAGGTGAGCGCAAACCCCGGGCTCGGACAGCAGACTGACACCGACAGGTGACAGCGGCTAAAAATAACTCGTGGGTGGGTGGTGGGGGTGTCTGTGTCTGTCAGCGGGCGGGAGCAGCTGGCTGTCCCCGGTCTGCTCCACACACACACACACACACACGACACGTCGACCCAGAGGGAAGAGAGAGAGACTCACACAAGGCGATGGAAACAGCCGCTCAGTCACAAGCGTGACGAGGTCAAAATGGATCCATACAACTTTCTCAAGAAAAATTGTGTAAGAAGCCCAAAGTTTTCTGTTTGCTTTTAAAACAAAACACAAAAACTGGGTTGGGCCAACTTTTCAAAATTGTATGCTGATAGAGCCTCAGATTTTAAATATACCCGGGTATTAGAAGATTTACTAACATTCTCACTGTAACTGAAGCTTACCCTGTGAATAGTGTTGAAACCAAGCTAATTAATGTGACTTAAAATCTGTCTTGTACTGTATCTGGGGAGTATATCCCTCCCTGTCTCTCTCATTCTCTATTTGTGTTTCTCATCTCTCTTCCCCCCCCCCCCCCCATGTCTCTTTATTCCCCCCTTGTGTGTGCCTGTCTCTCTTACCTTTCTCTCATCGCTTTTGTCTCCCTCTTGTATCTCTCATTCCCTTTTTCATCATCTCTCGCCCGTCTCTTTTGTCCCCTTTGTGTGTCTCTCTTTCATTATCACCCCCCCCCCCCCTCGTGTGTGTCTCTCTCTCATGTCCTCCTGTCGACGCTCTCACCCTCTCAACTCGCTCCCTTTCACCCCCCCCCTCTGTATGTGTGTGTCTCGCCTCCCCTCACCTGTCCCTCTTTCATACCTCATCCCCTTCTTTCCCTGTCCCCTTTCTCTCTCTAACCTGCTCTCTTTCCACTTTCCACCTCTCTGTTCCTGTTCAATATGTGATAGTCAGCTGACCTTTGGGAAGATGTTACATGTTCTCTGCGATCATCATAATGCAGGGGGAGATGAGGAGTTGGTTGAGGGAAGGGTTCTCGTCTGAGCTTGTTTGAGAGAAGGTGAGTGCCAACGTGTCTTCCCCTAGATCCACTTTTTTTCCAGTTGGCATTTCTACCCTGTGTGCCAACCTGTGATGGCCTGCCATTTTATGGGAAGATTACATATTGCATGGATTGTAGATTGCATATTGCCCATGGAGACCATGCTGTTAAAATTGATGATCTTGGGGTGAACTGTTGGTGGTTTGTTTCCTGCAGCCGGTAGTGAGTGAAAGTTTGTGTTTGTGGCAGGCGGGCAAATGGAGTTGAGGTACAGATCAGTGTCACTTCTCATTTGTCCCTTTTTGGGGACCCCGGGTGGCATGGGATAAGTGGGGATGGGGTGGGAAAGTGGAGAGGAGGTCGAAGATCAGCCATGATCTTATTGAATGGCGGAACAGGCTCAAGGGGCCGTATGGCCCACTCCTGCTCCTATTTCTTATGTTCTGAACAAGGGCCTGCATGTGGCTCATGAGAAGATTGTGGGGTAGTCGTCAAATTTTGAAGGCAGTCAACTTAACAAAACAAAAAAAATCTCATTTATTTCCAAACACGCAACGTAATTCCATAAATTGCATCAGTGCCATGTGTGCCGTGTGCATGTGTCATGGTGAGTGACATAGGAACAGGAGGAGGCCATTCAGCCCCTCGAGCCTGTTCCGCCAATCAATTGGATCATGGCTGACCTGCACCTCAACATCATTCACCCGCGGTTGCTCCATTTCCCTTGATACCCTTACCTAACAAAAATCTAGCGATCTAGCCTAACCTCTGCTTGGGGGGTAGTGCCGGTCTCTGAGCTCGATGCTTGCTAAAGTAAGGTCAAATGACGCTGTGCCATCTTGAGTGATGCTTTCTGCCAGCTCCTCAACTTCAAGTGACTCAATATTGCTAAGCAGGAGAAACAGGCTAGGCCTTGAAATGTAGGAAGTGAGGTTAGACAGATGGGCTGGGGTGATTTGTGACTTGCCTTTTTGGTGTCCGGGGAGCAACTTTCCAGAACCTACCTCTGGCGATGACGTGGACTGGATAGAGTGGATCGTGCATGGTCAGGGCCACTGGTACATTACATGGGATCCTCCTGTGCAAATCCCAAACCAGTGGCTTGTGGCACGAATGGGTTTGATGGGCCGAACGGTTCTCACTTTATGTCCTTATCCCAGAGGTAGGCAGCAATTAATCTCTGCTTGACCAAGTTTTAATTTTGCCAGCCCCACACAGGAGGATTGGCTGTTTATTCATTTTATTCCCTGAATTATAGTTACATTAAACTTATTGCTCGGGGTTGTGGCACGTTTGCAATGATAACAATAGAATTGAAACCAAACGAATCCTCCTTTTGCCAATTTTTAGGGTTCAGTGGATTCCCTTAACCTAGAGTTTGAATATGGAGACGCAGACAGCATTGTTGCAGAACTGTCAGGTAAGATGTTTTGCGCCTGAGTTACTCTGTATATTTCACTCCTCTTTAATCAGCGTGAATGTAACTTTTTTTTTGGATAGGGCTCTTGTCTCTGCATCTGTGGGGAATTCTGTCTCTCTTTAATGGTGCTATTTTGGAGATGGTGCTCCCAGAGGCTGATGTAATCGGAGACAATGAGTGTGCTTGATTAGAAGAATAACTCACGTCTGTGTACCGCCTTTCAGAAAGGAAGAGCTTGCATTTATATAGCACCTTTCAAGACCTCGGGACGTCCTAAAGCTCTTCAGTCAATTAAGTGCTTTTTAAGTGTAGCAAACAGCGACAACAACTTGCATTTATACAGTGCCTTTAACGTAGTAAAATGTCCCAAGGAGCTTCACAGGAGCGATTATCAAACTAAATTCCTCACCGAGCCACATAAGGAGGTATTTGGACAGGTGACCAAAAGCTTGGTCAAAGAGGTAGGTTTTACGGAGCGCCTTAAAAGAGGAGAGAGAGGGTAGATGGGTGGAGAGGTTTAGGGAGGGAATTCCAGAGCTTAGGGCCCAGGCAGCTGAAGGCACGGCCGCCAATGGTGGAACGATTAAAATCGGGGATGCGCCAAAGGCCTGAATTGGAGGAGCGCAGAGATCTCGGAGGGTTGTCAGGCTGGAGGAGGTTACAGAGATAGGGAGGGGCGAGGCCATGGAGGGATTTGAATACAAATCACTGTTGTAATGCAGGAAGTGCAGCAGCTAACATGCGCACAGCAAGGTCCCGCAAACAGCAGTAAGATAAATGACTAGATTATCTGTTGGTTGAAGGATAAATGTTGGCCAGGACACCGGGGTAGTGCTATAGGCTTTTTTATATTCGCCTGAGAAGGTGGACGGGGCCTCGGTGTGATGTCTCCTCCGAAAGACGGTACCTCTGACAGTGCAGCACTCCCTCCACCCTCCCATGGTGGAGAGGTAACAGTGGGCATTGTTGGCGTACATACGGACGCTGCTTCCTTGCTTATGGGTAATATTGCTGAGGGGCCACATATAACTGAGGAATAGAAGGGGGTCAAGGATGGAACCTTGCAACAAACCACAGGTGACCACACAGGTGTGGGAGAAGAAGCCACTGCAAGAGATGTGCTGGCTGGGAGGGGTAGAATAGAACCATATGAGGCCAGTGTCATACATGTGGAACATGGAGGAGGGTGATATGGTTGACCGTGTATTTCTTTTATTCATTCATGGGATGTGGGCGTCGCTGGCGAGGCCGGCATTTACTGCCCATCCCTAATTGCCCTTGAGAAGGTGGTGGTGAGCCGCCTTCTTGAACCGCTGCAGTCCGTGTGGTGAAGGTTCTCCCACAGTGCTGTTAGGAAGGGAGTTCCAGGATTTTGACCCAGCGACGATGAAGGAACGGCGATATATTTCCAAGTCGGGATGGTGTGTGACTTGGAGGGGAGCGTGCAGGTGGTGTTGTTCCCATGTGCCTGCTGCCCTTGTCCTTCTAGGTGGTAGAGGTCGCGGGTTTGGGAGGTGCTGTCGAAGAAGCCTTGGCGAGTTGCTGCAGTGCATCTTGTAGATGGTACACACTGCAGCCACAGTGCGCCGGTGGTGAAGGGAGTGAATGTTTAAGGTGTAAAACACACAAGAGGTCAAAGTGGAACAGCACGTCACAGTCGCACTCAATGCCGTCGGTCACTTTGTGTCGAGGGAGGGTCAGAAAGTGGACTGAACCGATTTGAACAAGGAGAGGTGGGCATGGAGTTGAGTGAGGATACTCTTCAGAACCTTAAAGGCGAAGGGTAAGTTTAAGATGGGACAGTTGTCGAAGAGGACAGAGGTGTCAACTATAGACTTTTTAAGGAGCAGGATGATTATGGTAAACTTATAAGTGGCACATGGCCCGAGGCAGTGGAGCAGTTGATGAGGTTGGAGAGCGTTAGGCCGATGAGGGCTCAGGAGCTGAGTGGGAAGGGGTAAAGGGCGCACAAGGTCCCGGGGAGGAGAGGAGTCTGGTGAAGACTGAGGTGGAGATCGGGGAGAAGCCATAGAATGTTGAGAGTTTGGAGCTGGGTGTCGAGGCGGAGACAGCCAAGTAGTTAGCCTCAATTTTGGAGACAAAAATTCATGAGTTCCACAGACTGGCTTCGGATCATATTCGGGGGGGTCCTATTGATTCTCAGGATGTGGGAGTCGCTGGCGAGGCCGGCATTTATTGCCCATCCCTAGATGCCCTGAGATGGTACCTTCACCTTGGACTGCAGTTATTCTCCGTAGCAATTTGATACAACTGAGTGGCCGGCTCGGCTGCTTCAGAGGGTAGTCAAGAGTCAACAATGTTGGTGTGGAACTGGAATCACATATGGGCCAGACTGGGTAAGGACGGCAGGTTTCCTTCCTTAAAGGACATCAGTGAACTGGTTGGGTTTTTACCACAAGTTGACAGCTTCATGGTCACTTTTACTGAAAAAAGGTTTTATTTTTTTATTTCCAGATTTTTTGAATTGAATTCAAATTCCCAAACTTCTGTGGTGGGATCTGAATTCACGTTCTCTGGATTACTAGTCCAGTAACATAACCGCTACACTACCGTAATTAGATGTAAGAATGGTTCACTTGATTAATTCCTGGGAGGAGAAGTTTGTCCTGTGAGGAGAGATTGAGTAGAATGGGCCGATACTCTCTCTCGTTCAGAAGAATGAGAGGTGATCTCATTGAAACATATAAGATTCTGAGGGGGCTTGACAGGGTAATGCTGAGAGGATGTTTCCGCTGGCTGGGGAGTCTCGAACTAGGGGACACAGTCTCGGGATACAGGGTCGGACATTTAGGACTGAGATGAGGAGGAATTTCTTCACTCAGAGGGTGGTGAATCTTTGGAATTCTCTACCCCAGAGGGCTGTGGATGCTCAGTCGTTGAGTATATTCAGGAATGAGATAGACAGATTTTTGGACTCTAGGGGAATCGAGGGATATGGGGATCGGGCAGGAAAGTGGAGTTGAGGTCGAAGTTCATCCATGATCTTATTGAATGGCGGAGCAGGCTTGAGGGGCCGAATGGCCTACTGCTGCTCCTACTTCTTATGTTCTAATGGATACGGCAGAGGAACAGGAGTTGGCTGGTGGGGGGACCCCAAAGGTGATGAAGCCTCGCGTAATGGCATGGGTGGGGTTGAAGGGAGAGCGCTGATGTGCAGGATGAGGTTGAATAGGGTCAGTAAGGTGTGAGAAGGGGGCAGGAGGAATTTAGGTGTATTTGCAACCACTGAGGACGAGGAATTGCTCGGTGCAAAGGTTGAGCGAGGGAAGTGGGGAAGAGACTTAAGTGGGGAAGTCACGCGAGGGCTTCAAGATGGGAGGGTGGGGAGTGGTAAAGAGTGAGGTGCTTGAATGGAGAAGGAGGTACAAGAGTAAAGGGGCAGGTCCGGGTGGGGCCTGGAGATGAAAGCCAGGCCCCCACTGCAGCAAATTGGATGGGGTACGTGGAGTGTTTAGCCAGGCTGGTGGTCTCGACAAGTGATCGCAGTTTCAGCCAGGCCCAGGACGTCAATGAGGCCACGGTCGGGAAGAGCATCCTTTGCAAGTGAGTGGACAATCAGTCGGGGAAGGCTCACCAAGAGCGAGGGGGATCAATGTGAGAGGGGGGTGGGGTTGAGAAAGGAACGGGGCAGAGTTAATTCTGGGGAATGGAACAGGCAGGTGTGTGCTGGGAGGGGAGGACGAGGTGGCTTGGGTCCCATTACTTCAGGACAACCAGTGGCGGGTGGGCGCAGCAAATGATACCCAGGTAGGAGCAGGGTCCATCCTGGTGGGACTTGAGCTTGGGGCAGTGGTAAAAGGAAAGTGATAGGAGAAGCACTGCATGGGAAGGAAGGGGTGAGAGGAGAGAGGGCATTTTGCAGTGTACAAGGGAGGAATGAATGACTGGGACTGGAAGAAGGCTGGAGATAGCAGGAGGGCGTAGTGAGCTGGCAAACAGAGGTTGGAAACAAGTGAACATGCACATAACCTTGGAAAATAACATTTAAAAATAATTGAAAGATGAAATCCATGTTTAAAAACGTGTTTGAGAAGCTGGTTCTGAAACCTGCCTTCTGCTGAACCCAAAACATGAATTAGCAAATCTTGACTAAAACCTTAGTTTTAGAAGGACCCCCTGAGAGGTGGACATTTGGAGGAGACCCCCACCCCCCCCCCCCCCCCCCCTCCAGCAGTCACAATGTTAAACAATCCTCCCTCTTCTCTTTCCACAGAGCTGTACAGTTACACCGAAGGGCCCGAGTTCACTGTTAACAGGGATTGCTTCGAAGAGGATTTCACCATTCACGGTAGTGGGCGCTCGCGAAGGGGGAGCGGCCAGGGGGGGTCCCCGCAGCGCGCCCGCTGGATAAAAGCTCGCCTTTGAGCAGGATTTTGATGAGAACAGATATCCCAGAATTAAAGGGTTGGGGAAGCCTGGCCTGGACACACTCCAGTCATCTGCAAAAACCTTTAATGGTGAACGATGGTCTGAACCGTACCAGGGATTTGAGGACGGACGGGCTGAGTCCTTCATTGGTTACATAGAACGTGCAGCACAGAAACAGGCCATTCGGCCCAACTGGTCTGTGCCGGTGTTTATGCTCCACACGAGCCTCCTCCCTCCCCTCTTCATCTAACTCCATCAACATATCCTTCTATTCCTTTCTCCCTCATGTGTTTATCCAGCTTCCTGTTAAATGCATCCATGCTATTCGCCTCAACTACTCCTTGTGGGAGCGAGTTCCACATTCTCACCACTCTCTGGATAATGAAGTTTCTCCTGAATTCCCCATTGGATTTATGAGTGACTATCTTATATTTATGGCCCCTAGTTCTGGTCTCCCCCACAAGTGGAAACATCTTCTGTTTCCTGAACTAGTACAAGGCGTTTCCCATTTTAACCATTCGATTACGTTTCCGTTTTCTGTGCATCCATTCTGTGTCATGTTTTTGTTGCCGATTTCCCTGTAGTGTGCTCACTGTGCTGGTGAATAAATGTGATGGAGCTTTACTCCATAATGCACAGCAGGTTTTGACATTGAATGTGTGACTGGTTACCGAACCTCTCGCCGTTCAGTAAGATCACAACCTACCGAGTGCCAGTGCAATGCTCCATGTCCAACATTGGTTCTACTAGCTCATTTCCGTTAGTCTTAAGATGTGCTTAATAAACACGCACAGGCCGACCAAGGGACCAGGTAACTCTAGGCTTCATTTCTCCCCCACCCCAATCCGAATTTCACCCCTTCTGTGGCCGCAGAGTCTCACCGACCCTTGTAGCCCTCCGTTACTTCACTCGAGGGTCAACGTTGATGGAGAGTCTTGGTTGGCTCTTCGACTGCAGAGGGCATCACAGATAAACCTGATTATGTCATCTCACTCCACGGAAATGCTCTGCCATCTGGAAACTGTGGTATATTTGGCAGTAGAGAGATTTTAGAGTTGGGTGGCTTTGGGCCGCCTCCCAGGCTGGGCTGTGTGTCGGATTCCCTTGCAGTGGATGGGGATGGGGTCATTTGGGGTGAAGGGCGGGAAGCTGCCCCCTCCCCCTCTTCCTCCCCCCCCCCCCCCTCCCTTAACATCATCCTAGTGGCTAAGGAGAGGAGACCAAAAATGGCAGGTTCCTGTCATGGCTTTTTTGTGCCATTTTTTTGGGGGGGAGTGGGGAGGAGGAATAAGTTGAATATGAAGAACTTCCCTCTTTTTTCCCCCCACTCCCAGTCTTTCTTTTGCCTTTTTTTTCTCATGGTTGGTCTCCAGTTTCTGCAGACTAGGGGTCATGTTATTCCACTGGGGAATGGATTGATTTGGGTTGGAGCTGAGTCTGAGAATCGGTGGGGACCCAGAGAGGTTTATTCAACCTTGGGAGGGGCGAGGGATGCGACTGTTGGGGTCAGCATAATTTAATGCCCTTTTGTCTCTTGCAGGGAAGGGCAAGAAATGGGTAGAGCTGGAAGAGGCTGAACATAAGACCTACTTAATGAGACTGCTGGACGGATTGGAGGTAATAAACAGGGAGAAGAGACTTAAGTTTGCCAGAGCCATTCTTTACCTGGCCCAAGGTAACTAGCGATGTGACAGTATAACTTCTTTCTTTGCTGAATTACCTCCCGCACTAATGCTGTTCTGTTGTGTAAATCTAGTGGAAAAATTAAGCAGGCAGCATGGATTCACCCAACAGTGTAAAACACGAGGATCTAACAACCAACACACACTTCATTGCAATAAAAACAGAAAATGCTGGAAACACTGAGCAGGTCAGGCAGCATCTGTTGGGAGAGAGAAACAGAGTTAACGTTTCAGGTTGATGACCTTTCATCAGAAGTTAGCGATTTAATAGTTTTTAAGCAAATGGGAGCGGTGATTATGATCTAAAGTTGTAGGACTCAGTGTTGAGGCCGGACTTTGTCTCTGGGGGAATCTCTAACAAGCTTCTTTCCAGAAGTCTCCCAGTGGAGGTGTGCATCTCTCTCCCATTTCCACACCCCAGCACCCACCACTCTTCCAAACCCGTAATCTCTGTCTCTACACGCCCAGTGCCGGAGGAGATCTGGTAGAATTTAAGGAGATTGGAATGGTCTCGACTCAGTTGCTAGTGGCCAATTGGGGCCACAATATTAAGCAAGCACAGAGCGAGGGGGAAAACGGCTCACAAGGTGCAGTGAGTTGCCAATCTGATGCAGACCACTTGGCACGGGAAATGTAAAACTAAGTGGTGCAGCGGACAAGAGTGGGTCGTGAGTCTGTGGAACACCCTTCCCCAGAGAGCGGTGGAGGCAGGATCATTGAATATTTTTAAGGCTGAGATTCCTGAGTCAAAGGTTATAGTAGGTAGACGGGAAAGTAGGGTTGAGATCTTATCAAATGGCAGAGCAGGCTCGAGGGGCCGAATGGCCTCCTCCTGCTCTTAATTCGTATGTTCGTATGTAGAAGAACAACTTGCATTTATGTAGCGCCTTTAACGTAGTAAAACGTCCTGAAAGCTTAGAATGTTCTCCTGAATTTGTGGCAGACGAAACTTTGCATCCGGTTTGCCTATAACTTGAAAGCAGTTGGCACTGACCTCGGGTGCCAGAATTGCATATCATTCCCGCACCACAGCAATGACATGATTTATGTTAATGAACAGAAAACACTCCCAAAGTTTTTAAAAAAAAAGATAAAGTGGACTGTCTTCTCCGCCTTCCTGCTGTACCTGGCCTGTCTGTTTCGATACCCTCCGCAGGTGTGTTTGACGACTGCTACACGGACCCCGAAGCAGTGCACTGGGCCCAGTACAATGTCTTCCTCCTCTACGAGATGGGCACTTTTGGGGCGTTGGTGGAGCTCCTCAATATGGAGATCGAGTGAGTGACGGAGAGTACCGGTTGGTGTTAATGAACAGTCGCTCGATTATATTTCTTTTCAGGCTGAGGTCGATTTAGGAAACCAGCCCACTTCGAGGGGCGTCCAAAAAAAAAAAAAAGACCGCGGGGCCAGGCCATGTGCTCCCCCCGGGATCTCCTGGCCTCCACCATAATGGAGGGCCTGCCCTCTGTCATAATGGAGAGGGCTCCCCCACCCCACAGTGTGGATAATGGCAACTGGGGTGGCCTCAAATTTGGATTTTATACATTCGTGTATCAATATGCTGGGCATGGAAGTGAAAACAAGTGCAGTAGGAACAACAGAAAGAAACATGAGGTAGTTTATTCACGAGGAAAAGATGAAATATAAATAATGACCAATGAAATGCCTTGCACAAGGATTTATCCCACAAATATTCTGACGGATGATTAGGATGGTGGATAGTTAGGAGTGTGGATAATGAGCGTCCCACTGTGTGACGTTCTTATCCCTTGTCCTGAAGGCTCAAAACCAGTGAATTCCCAGGTGGTGATTGTATCTAAAGGGAGAAGTGAGACTAGGGATGGAACCTGCAAAGTAGTGACTGTCCACATGATGGAGTCACTGAATACGGGAGTGGGGGGGGGTCACTGGATTAGAAACAAGGCAACGTGATACCTATTTTTAAGTAAAATGATAAAGCAAACGTGGGTAACTGCAGACCCATTAGTCTTGCATCAGTAACTGGCAAGATAATGGAACTGGGCATTTGGGTCAATGTAGAGGACCTGTGTGGAAATAGTCTAGCTAACGGCAGCCAGCACTGACCCAAGGTGCTTGACTTTTTGTTTAAGAAAGTGACGTACCAAGTGGATGTTGGAAAGCCCAACAGTATAATATTCCTAGATTCCAGAATGCTTTTAATAAAGTTCCACATGAAAGTCTTGGAGCAAAATTAGGAGATGAATAAGGAATTGTCTGAAGGAAAGCGGGCAGTGATGATGATGGACTGAGGAGATGTACTGACTGGAGTTCCTTGGCGCTGGGGCCTCTACTATTTCTGATCTACATAAATGGCCTTAATTAGGAACACAAGTTCACAGATACTAAACCAATAGGGGCAGTAGAGTCTGGTAAAGCAACTAAGGAGTTACAGCAGAACCTGGACAACATTTTAGAAGTGCGTAGAACTACGACAGAGGAACTTCAAAGCAGACAAGTGCAAGATCTTTTAAATGGAAGAGAAATTTGGGGACATAATGAATGTCATGGGGAGAGACTGAAACAAAGATCTAAGAGTGAGAGTAGACTCAACATGACCATGTCCAGTCTTTACAGAGCAGCCGTTAACAAAGGAAACCAAATGCTGATCTACATGGCCAGATCAGAAGACTTTATGTTTGAGGCTCTCGTGCTGAAGCTGTATTGTCCTCTGGTCAGGCCATTATCTTGACCAAGGCCTTTTAATTCTGGTCACTGAGACACAGGGAAGTACTCAAGCTCTGGAAGCAGTTCAGAGAAGCTGATCCCTAGTCATAAGGAAAGGTTAGAAAAACCTTCAGCCTTGAAAGGAGGTGATTGACGGGGAGTCTCAAATGAAGTCTATATGATATCAAGTGGACTGGAAAAGGTTAATGCTAATTAACCAAACCAGGAATGTAGGACAAAGGGGACTTGGGTACAAATTGGTGAAAGACCAGTTCAGGAGTGATGTTAGGAAGCACTTCTTCAGACAAGGAGTGATCAGTACCTGGAGTGGTCTCTGGGCAGGGCGGTGATGGAGTCATTCATGAAGTTAGATGCTGTAATAGGGAGAATCATAGAATGAGTTAGATGGGAGGAATGGTCTCCTTCATTTGTACGTATCTTTGTGAACTATTGCCAGCTGAGATCAGATAATAGACCAGGGTTTGTACCTTGGACCTTTTGATCAATGCCAAACTGAGCCATCAAGGCAGCCCCTGGAAGAATGAAGATTCACCTTTTATTGTATGTACTGTATAGTTTCTGACTGTTGCCTTGTTAATGGAAGCCTGGATGTAATTATGATTCTGTTTACATGCAGTAACACTCAGGCGTGTAGCAGTGCCCTGAGGAAACCAGCCATCTCCCTGGCAGACAGCACTGAGCTGAGGTAAGGGGCATACACACCCGTCCCGAATTACAATAGTCCCTGCATGAGAAGAGGTAGCATGTATTGGAAAATATGTCTGTTATTCCATTGCCCTGGAAGCATGTTCCAGCTGTTGGCGACGTGTTCCTGGGCATTGTGCTCTGTGGAAGCATGTTCCAGCTGTTGGCTACATGTATTCCTGGGCTCTGTGCTCTGTGGAAGCATGTTCCAGCTGTTGTCTACAGGTGTTCCTGTGCTCTGGAAGCACGTTCCAGCTGTTACTGACATGTATTCCTGGGTACTGTGCTCTGTGGAAGCATGTTCCAGCTGTTGCCTACAGATGTTTCTACTCTCCAAAGGGGTCTCGGGTCTATTTCTTCTCCTGGGGTGGGGGGGGTGGGTGCTCACATTGGGCTGTCAGCCACTCTGTGGTACTTTGCCCAAGTCCATGACATTCGTGTGTGCCCGTGGGCGATGAGTGTTGCCAGACTCTTTAACCCAGCCAGGCCTCACCCTGACCAGTTTCCGGCCGGATCGCAGTCCGGAGTGAGGAGGTTGCTGACTCCATTTTCTTCCTTCCGCGCTAATGGGAAGGTTAGCGAGGACAGTCTTAGTCCCACTCCAGCTCGGATCAGCTAACTGACCACGGTCAAACTTCCTGCTCTGGGTGGTGTACGTACACGCTGATTGATGTAGCGGGGAGGTCCCTTTAAATGGAAGTAAGAAAGGGCTTTAATTCTGTATTTTTCAACTGGGTATTGAGAGAATTCCCTTCCCTCACCATCCCGGAGAGTCCCAGTTAGTGTTCTGCCGTTTGGTGTTTATATGACCCCAGTTCTATAAAATCCTAACTCTTGTGCGTGGCCGATATTCCAGGGTGCTGCTCAATATTATGTACCTGATGGTCGAGATCATGCGCAGGGAGGTGGAGGACGACAAACCGGAGTGGAGTTTGGCTCGAGATGGATTCCGGACTGAACTGAGTGAGTATGGCCACTTCCCCCTCGTGGTGGGAATTAATTCACTCACCTTCCACTTAATAGCTTTCACTTTTTTATAGAAAGAAAGAACTTGTGTATTTCTGTGGGCCTTTCACGACCCCCTATAGCGCTTTACAGCCAACGAAGTACTTTTGAAGCGTAGTCACTGTTGTAATGTAGGAAACGCGGCAGCCAATTTGCGCACAGCAAGATCCCACAAACAGCAATGAGATAAATTACCAGATCAGTCTGTTTTTAGTGATGTTGATTTTGAAGGATAAATATTGGCCAGGACACCGGGGGGGGGGGAACTCCCCTGCTCTTCTTTGAAATAGTGGCCATGGGATCGTTCACATCCACCCGAGAGAGCAGACGGGGCCTCGGCTTAACGTCTCATCCGAAAGACGTCGCCTCCGACAGCGCAGTGCTCCCTCGGTACCGGCGCTGAGGTGCCCGCCTAGATTACGTGCCCAAGGCTCGAGTGGGATGTGAACTCTCAACTTTCAGACTCGGAGGTAAGAGTGCTACCAACTGAAAGGGGAAAGAGCAGGGGAGTGGGACTAACTGGATAGCTCTTTCAAGGCAAGAAAGACTTGCATTCATGTAGCACCTTTCACAACCTCAGAACGTCCCAAATCGCTTTGCAGCCAATGAAGTACTTTTGAAGCGTAGTCACTGTTGTAAAGAGCAGCCACAGGCATGATGGGCAGAATGGCCTCCTTCAGTGCTGTAAGAACATAAGAAATAGGAGCAGGAGTAGGCCAATCGGCCCCTCGAGCCTGCTCCGCCATTCAATAAGATCATGGCTGATCTGATCCTCACCTCAAATCTAAATTCATGTCCAATTTCCTGCCCGCTCCCCGTAACCCCTAATAAGGCTATACGAACTATTAGATAAACCAACATGGCAGCAACATCTCATTGACAGCAATGAACGGAATCACCATTTAGAGTGCCTGACCCCCTGAACCATCAGAGGAAGCTCAGGTACAAGGTCGTCCAGAAGCATCAGTTGTACAGAAGTGTGCAAGATAACGATGAGTTTATGCAGAGAAAAAATATTCCCCTCCCACGAGATAGATTATTGACGTTTCAGGGGTAGACGCTTCGTCTGGAGCTTTGTGAGTTCCGATGAAAGTGGAACACGGTACACGTCCGAATCATCGTTCCCCTGCCCTTTCAACCCCCCCCCGCTTCCCCCCCAACAAAAACCGGTGTTGTCTGACCTGCCGTGTGTTTCCAGCATTTGCAGCTTGTTCTTATTTTAATGTTTCCACAAGCGACAAGCGCTGTGTACACGTGTAAGCTGAGGCTCGTGTTGGGGCTGGGGGGTGGGGGAAGAGAGAGATAAATGCGAAACTGTGTCAACTAGTTAAAAATAAAGGCAGGGTGCCCACTGCAGGGACCAAGTCCGGTTCCATCAGTTGTAAAACGAGTGATGCCCTGGAATGTATTTTTGATATAATTTGTATTCTCTTGAGGTGCTGACCCAGAAACTCGTATAGAGAATTTGGGAAGACATAACCAGGGCATGGTGCTGCGTACCAAAGTGCTCCTGTGTAGTTTTAAGCATGGTCCTGCGTGTTGTTAAATGGCAAAGGTAGACTTTTGAGAGAAAAAAAATAAGAGGATTAAACTGCAGTGCGATTATTGGGTTAAGGGCGGGAATAGTCAGCCAGGGCTCCTGCTGCTGATCACTATCCAGTGACCTCTGCTGGGCACCAGGTGCAGATGGGATCCGGCTTGGCTCTGGTGATGCACCCTGTAGTCGAATAGCCGGCTGTTCACCGCCTGGGCTCACGTATGAAGAATGACCACTTTGGTGAGGAGCTGGAGGTTGATTGGCACATAGAACCATACCCTGGTGTGATTCAGGACTTAGTGATTATTGGCAAGCTATTCGACCACAGAGGGCGTGTTAGCTGAGTCCTATCCTGTCCTTTCCATGATCCACACATGTGCACTTCCAGCAGGAGTCATGGGATGGCGAGCTGATATCGCCCTCTCCCCCACCCCCACCCCAGGCCATTTCTACAATCCATACAGATGCCAAGGCCAGGATGAGGGCACTGGCTTGCAGACGGACGCGAGGGTTCCTTTTTATTGCTGCTGTTGTCTTTGGGCAATCGCACGGGATGGAACCGGATATCCGCATGGTTCAGGTGTGAATTTCAACGGGATTCACCGCTCTCCGTCCCTCTGAAATCTCCCTGCTCTTCTCCCGCCCCCGACTATTTTGCGAGTCTCCGTGTGACATAGAGCGACTGTTGCATGAATGGGACCGTTTCTCGGATAGTTCACCTGGTAAATAATATCGTGTCGTGTGTTGCGTGAATGGTGTTTGTAATTGGAGTGGTAAATGGAGTTGAGGTGCTGATCAGCGATGATCGAATTGAATGCCGGAGCAGGCTCGAGGGGCAGAATGGCCTCCTCCTGTTCCGATGAATGGGTTTCTCAGACAGTTCACGCGGTAAATAATGTGTGTCCAGCGTTGATCAATTGCATCCTGTTCCTTAGGTTCCCCGGTGTATAACGGTGAGCCCTTTACTGTCCTCCTCTTCTCTCTCGTTAACAAATTCTGCAGTGGGCACACTCCACACTGCCCCATTAAGAAGGTTTTGCTGCTCCTGTGGAAGACGGTGCTGGTAGGTCTCATTGCAGTTTCCTCTCTGTGCTCATTCGTTTTTTTGCTCCCTCTATTTTAAAAAAAAAAAATTCATTCTCGGGGTGTGGGCGACGCTGGCAAAGCCGGCAGTTATTGCCCATCCCTCGTTGCGCAGGTGGTGGTGAGCCGCTGCCTTGAACCGTCGCGGCCCGTGTGGTGACGGTTCTCCCACGGTGCCGTTAGGTCGGGAGTTCCAGGATTTTGACCCAGTGACGATGAAGGAGCGGCCGATATACGTCCAAGTCGGGATGGCGCGTGACGTGGAGGTGGTGGTGTTCCCACGCACCTGCTGCCCTTGTCCTTCTAGGCGGTGGAGCTCGCGGGTTTGGGAGGTGCTGCAGTGCATCCTGTGGATAGTGCACGCACTGCAGCCACCTAGTCCCTCCCGCCCACCTCTCTTTTTTTCCCCCCCACCTCCTGAAGGTGCTGATTCTTGCTGGGACACAGTTCCACGGCTGCACCAGACCTCCCGGTATCTCGGCCGAGTAGCTCCCCTCGACTGGTCGGCTCAGACAGTGAGGGTCGGCAAGCTACTTGGCCGTGGAGAGCATCACAGGCAAGTCCAGTCCGGATCCTGTTCGCGCCCGACGTCCGTCTTGCAGACACTTTCCAGCAGGGTGGCCGTCAGGTGCGGGAGCCATGGCCGATTTTCCCACCCAGGCCTGTCGCAGGGCAATGAGGCCAAATCATCCGTCACTACCACTAACTCGGCACAGATTGGGGTTTTGAATCCTGAACCACAGATGTGTGGCGTAGGACTGCTCCTTTAAATTCCTGCAGGGCCTCTCCCTACCCTACCTACGGGATCAGTGAGTCACGTGCACCTTCCCCCCCCCTTGACCTCTCACTCCACCAGTTAGTGGCTGCTCATTCAGCTGCCATGTTCCTCCCCTCTGGAACTCACTGCCCACTTCCCAATTTCCCTTGCCACCTCCCCTCTGCTTTCAGCAACCGCTCTCCTACTGTGCCCACCCCACCCCCAAACCTAAACCTCTGTTTTCTCTTCCCCATTTTCTGCTCAGTAGTCACTATATTGCTTTTCCTGAGTGTGAAACACTTTGAGACAGCTTCCTGCGTGTGGGGAGTGTAGGTTGTTGTACCCTGGTATACCCTCGCACCGGCCCCCCTGACTGAGTGGGCACCAGGTCCTGCTCTTGAGCTGGGAGCTGCTCCTCGCCTCTCCCTTCACGTGAGGGAGCTCCACTCGTTCTGCTCCTCGTCGGGAGTCCGGGAATTGCTGGCGTGACCTTTATTGTGCCACTCAGTGCCAGTGCTTGTGCCATTGAACTTTTCCGATACAATCCAGTGGGCACCACAATCGGACTTTCTATGAATTGTAACTTGAAGGGTATCTACAAACCCTACGCTCGTCGTAAATGTCTCTTAAATCCCCGATGGCTCCGTGGTACGAGCCTGGCTTGTGTGGCACTGACCAGGGGGGGTCTGGGCACCCCCCCGATCCATTACATCACAACATCTGTGGAAATAGGCACATAGAATGTTTACGCTGCATTAATAATAAGACAAATCATGTCGCAGTGTAGTACGCTTAAATGAAATGGATCCAGCGGGTGTATGCGTTTTTTCTGCATTATGGTGAGTTTTACCAGGGGGCCCCGTATTGGGCTGGTGCCCCTGGACACAAGCCCCACAGGGCCCGGGCGTTAATCCGCCCCGGGCACTGAAACAGAGCAAGTAGGGCTCGGAGTGAAACCCAGCTCTATCTGCAGCCACCAGTGCTGACCTTGCGTCTGGACACGGCACCTCCCTCCGTGTCCAGTAGGATTTGCAAAGGGAGTTTTTCTGGGTGCAGAGAAGTGGCCACAAATGAATTGTGTCTTTATTTTTTTTTTACAAATAAAGGTTGAACACATTGAGAACAAGTGTGTTAATGATTCAATTCTATGTATTATTGTGTCTTTGCAGAATAATGTGCAGATGAGATGAACTAGGCACTTGTATCTGCATAATATGAACAGGAAAAAAACTTTTCAGTGTACTTCATAGAATCGTAGAGCACAGAAGGAGGCCATTCGGCCCATCATGCCTGTGCCGGATTTTTGAAAGAGCTTTCCAATTAGTCCCTTTCCCTATAGCAAATGTCTCCTTTTCATATATTTATCCAATTCCCTTTTGAAAGTTATTGAATCTGCTTCCAGCCTTCAGGCAGTGCATTCCAGATCATAACCAATTTGCTGCCTAAAAAAATTTCTCCTCATCTCCCCCCCCCCCTCCCCCCCCCACCCCGGTTCTTTTGCCAATTATCTGAAATCTGTGTCCTCTGGTTACCGACCCTCCTGCCAGTGGAAGCAGTTTCTATCAAAAGCCTTGATCATTTTGAATGCCTCTAGTAAATCTCCCCTTAACTTTCTCTGCTCTAAGAACAATCTCAGCTTCTCCAGTCTCTCCACGTAGATGAAGCCCCTCATCCCAGGTACCATTCTAGTAAATCCCCTCTGCACCCTCTCCAAGGCCTTGTTTTGTGACATTAATTAAAAGCGTGTACCGTTACATTCCCCTGCCCACCACCCTCTCGGTGCTCAGGTTGTTATTTGGTGGTGTTGGATGGATGTGCTCGTTTGGTTAGCAACTTTGCTTTGCCCCCAGTTCTGTCTCGGAGGCTTCGAGGAACTCCAGGCCCTGAAAGTGGAGAAGCGAGCAAAGCTGGGCCTCCCCCCGCTGCCGGAGAACAGTATCCAGGTGATGCGGACGCTGCGAGCGGCCTCTCCCCCAGCCTCGGCCATGGACGTCCTGGAGCAGCAGCAGAAGCGAGGCCGCAGGGGCAGGAGGGTAAGATCCATCTTTGGAGCTGCCGATCCTCTCTCGTGATTCACGGGAGCAGGAGGAGGCCATTCAGCCCCTCGAGCCTGCTCCGCCATTCAATCAGATCATCTGTACCTCAACTCCACTTACCTGCCTTGATACCCAACAAAAATCGATCAATCTCAGCCTTGAAAGAAAGGTCAGGGAATTCGTTAACTGTTGGTCAGAGAAGGCGCTAGCTAGCTAACGATCGGGGAAGGCGCTAACTAACTAACTACTGGTCGGAGAAGGCGCTAACTAACTAACTACTGGTCGGAGAAGGCGCTAACTAACTAACTACTGGTTGGGTAAGGCACGCACGCACGCACTCACGAACTAACTAGCTACCGGTCAGGGAAGGCACGCACACACTAACCAACTAACTACCGGTCGGGGAAGGCGTTAACTAATGGTCAGGTGTCACTGGCAGGTTCTGGTGAAGCAGGACAGCCTGGATATCTACAGTGAGAGGGACGAGGCTCAGGAGGACGATGACGAGGCCGATGATGGTGACAGTGGGATTGAGGGAGAAGTGGATCCGCTGGAGAGGGAGGCCCTGATCCAGCCCCTGCCTTCCCCCCGACTGCCCCCGGAAAGAGTGTTCTTCCCCCGGTGCCTGCCCTGGGCCCCTAAAGTCAGGTCTGTATAATCAACGCCAAGTATTTGCTCCGTCTCGGGAAAAGCATTTTTTTTTTTTTAAGAACTTGTTTTTTGTTTGGTTGTGTAAGTTCCTGTGAGCGACACTCACCTCCTCCCCACGCTGGCCACTCGTTCCCCGAAGGTACTCGTGTCTCGCAGCAAAAGGTGCTGGACAGTTTGCTCCCCGGCCACTGCTGACTGGACACCGTGACAGTCCAGGGAAATATCCCGCCTCCATTCTTCCCTCCCCTCCGCGAGAGACCCCGCCCCCCTCGATCTCCATTCTGCTCCTTCTTAAATGCTTGATTTGCTTCAGTTGGAACACGCTGCTGCCGTTTACTATACGCTGCACGTTTCCAGCTTAAAGCCGTAACGACATGGACGTGTCTCTCAGTTCTGTTTCTCTCTCTCTCTTCGACAGGGAGAAGGACATTGAAGATTTTCTGGAAGTCAGCAGAAGCAAGTTCATCGGATTCACACTGGGGAAGTGAGTGTCAAAACAGTGTGTGTGTATATATGTACATATAGTGCGTGCGCACGTGTATATCTGTGTGTGTGCGCGCGTGCGTAGAGAGCTCCAGTTGAAGGGCTAGCACAAGTGTGATGGGCCAAATGGCTTCCTGCTGTAATGAAATTTCTATGATTGTGATTCTACCCTGTGAGAAACCTGCTCCCAGCTCTGTTGAACCTGTATGTAGCTCGCTCCCAAATAACATGTGTATTTTTATAGTGAATACGATCAACTTGACAAATATTTTAAGTGTTGTTTACTCGTTGATTTAAAATGTTGTGCTTTTATCTGTTTCCAGCGACGTTGATACTCTAGTGGGTTTGCCCAGACCCATCCATGAAAGTGTAAAAACCTTGAAACAGGTAGGAGAGCAAATGCTGGAACACAGACACAACCTGCATCCTCCGAATTATGTAGTCTTTATTTCTTCAAAAAGAAACCACAGACACGCACACATACGCGCACAGAGACACGTACACACAGACACACACAAACGTGCGCGCGCACACACAGACGTAAATATTTTAGCAAAACAAAATCAGAAAATGCTGTAAGAAAAAGACACACAGCAGGTGAGTCAGCATCTGGCGGAGAAAGGCAGGGTGATAATTTAGGAGAGGACTCTTCATCAAAACTGCAAACGTTTCTCTGTTTCCGGTCCTGATGAAGGATCTATACCTGAAACCTTAAACTGCCTTTTCTCTCTCAGGTGGTGATATTGGGATCCCTTAAGGAGACAAATGGGAGGCATATCTCTTAAGGAGGAACTAAAAAAAACAAATTAAATGATTGCTTCCTGGAAGTACTCACTAGAGAAGACACCAATAACCAAATCACCCAACATCTGAGGCTCTACGACTAAACTTAATGACACCGACATCACTTACCCGGAGTTCGAACACAGGCTGGAAACTAATCAATGCCCGGGGGTGGACGGTTTATGTACCCGGGAGTGAAATCTATAAAGTGCTGACGCTCCTCACGAGGGAATGGCTGAATTCAGGGAAAGACCCTGGGTTGGAAGCAAGCCAACATGCTACTTACTTTCAAAAAAAAAGTGACAAGAAAAAGCTGGGCGGGAACAACTCCCATTAGTCCTAGATTGGCGAAATGATGGGAATCCATCAGTAAGATGGTCTTCCAGGCGGGACAGTGGTGGGGAAAACTCTGGAGTCATTCGGGAGGCAGTTAGATGCTGTGTTGGTGAGATTAGTTTTATGTGGCAGGATGAGCTAGGTGGAATTAATTGTCTCCCTCATCTCTACTTATCTTTGTTAAAGTTTGGTGATTTTTTTTTTTTGCGTGTGCCTGCGTGTGAGCAAGGGAAATTAAACCCTTTGAAAATTTTTGTGACCCCTGTCCACACCGAGCACTCTCACGTGAGGTCTAGATGCTTTTCTCAATCTGTGTTTTGTCTGTGACCGGTCTGCACATTCCTGCCATGCTATTTTTAGTTCCTATATTGTTTGCGGGCAGGAACGTTCAGAAGATTCCTTACAAGACAATGCCTGCTTTGCAGTGCTGTCCGAGATCGGTAGGGAACTCTCTCTCACCTTTCAGCTCCGTGCCAAGAGTATGTTTTTGCTGCTAAAATGAATATAGGGAGTGTTGGTAAGTCGATAATGAGGCCTCACTTGTTTTTTTTAGAAAAAAGCAAATCCTACAGGATAAGCCAGGTTTCTGGAAATAAAACCAGTCTTTTAGGAAGCTCAAACATACAGACACATCTCCTTGTTGCCTCTTCGACATAAAATTAAAGTTAAGAATTTTAATCATTCATTTCCTGTTTGTGAAAATTTTGCTGCCACATTTGCCGATATAACGAACAACTACACTTTGAAAATAATGAATTAGCTGTGAAGGGCTTTGGGACGTCCTGAGTGAGTGAGTGGTGCTAAATAAATGCAGGTTTCTTCTTCCATTAGAAGAAGATTCACAGCAGCTGCACAGTCCTCTGGAGCGACTTTATTTTGCTCGGACACGAGGGCAGCAAATGCCACGCCCACCCGATCCACCGTGGAATTTCTCCCTGAGCAGTTTTCTCCTTTTTGAGACTTGTTTTGGAATAAATTCCCGGTATTCTGGCAACCGTTGGCACCAGTCTTCCAATCCCGATTGGCTTGCGGCTCGTCGGTCTGGTTGCGATTCGCGTCGTGCAGGCTTCACCTGCAAGAAAGGCCGCTCTGATCCCACTGGTCCTCGATCAACTGAATCTGCAGAGCCGAGAGCCCAACCCTGGTGTTAGAAATGTTTTAAAGTGGCTGCGTTTACAAACAGCATTAATTTAATGTGTCCGTGAGCCGAGCACGTGTTGGGGGTAGTTTTGACCGCACGCGAGAAATGGATAACGGGCGATATCAGGAGCGGCCGTTCGTTAAACACCGCTCCTGAGTTGCGTTTCCGTTGGAGTCGATCGGGAGAGGTGTATAACAGGCGGCCGACTGATACCGCACTGTCGCCCCAGGTCAGAATGACCCCCCTTTGAACGTGGCACCAGCGACTTCCTCTCGATCAGCCAGCAACCAGCTCACTGGCCCTTTAACTGAGAACAAGAGAAAGGGCCTTATACATCCCCTGGCACGTCCCAAAGCACTTCACAGCCAATTAGTTAGTTTTAAAGTTAAAAACAGTAAACGCTGGAGAAGCTCAGCGAGTGAGGCAGCATCTGTGGAGAAAGAAACAGAGATAACGTTTCAGGTCGCAGACCAGTCTTGCTCAGAACCAGGTCCCTCAAACAGCAATGTGGCGAATAGACCAGATGTTCTGTTTTGGTGTGCAGTGTTTGTGGGAGAGATGATTAGCCAGTAAAACCCCTGCTCTTCACTGAGAAACTGCCGTGGGATCTTTTACATCTTAACGGGCAGAGAGTGAGAGAATGGGGGGGGAGCGGGGATTGGGGGGGGTGGGAGGTGCTTGGTTGGAATTCTAATTTGGCAGAAAATCTCGGTTCGGTCAGTGCTTTGAATGCTAAACCCCCTGCTCATTCTCAGGTGCAGGGCTGGGTTTCTTTCTGTTATACAGTAACAAAAGCAGCACAGTAATCTGCTTTTAAACTGTTTGAAATGCTCCATTTTACTAAACAAACTCGGTGCAGTATTTTCAAAATACTAAATAGCTCATTACAATTAAGTCCTCGAAATTTGCACAGACTTGTTGCTGGATTTAAATGCCGTGGGGTTTGGGTCGGTACATAGGAAACAGGAGGAGGCCATTCAGCCCCTCGAGCCTGTTCCGCCATTCAATGAGATCATGGCTGATCTGTGACCTAACTCCATATACCCACCTTAGCCCCATATCCCTTAATACCCTTGGTTAACAAAAATCTATCAGTCTCAGATTTAAAATTAACAATTGAGCTGGCATCAACTGCTGATTGCGGAGGAGAGTTCCAAACGTCTCCCACCCTTTGTGTGTAGAAGTGTTTCCAAACTTCACTCCTGAAAGTCCTGGCTCTAATTTTTAGACGATGTCCCCTGGTCCCCAACCAGCAGAAATAGTTTCTCTGAAAGACGTATTCTGAATGTGAGCAGTTTCCACACTTCAGTTACTCGAGGACACCTCATTTTTAAAAAAAAAAGCTTTATTTAATTAAGCAGCATCCCATCCCAAATTCACCCAGTGTACCTCTGTAATGGAGCTCTCCCGCCCCAAACAAGGCCCTTCAACACAGTGGCATGCAGTGTTTCACATAACCCCCATTGAACACTGACTGTGGGCTATAATCATTCCAAGACCTATGTATTTAAAAAGAAGGGTTGGCCTGCAGTTGCCACAGGGTTTTACCGACCCTGACGGTGCAGAGTCCCACATGCCATTCTGTCGGAGCTCTCTCGGTGGGGGGGGGGGGGGGGGGGTGAGAACAGGAGTGGGCTGTGCTGTGATGCCCTCTGTGGTCCAATAGCTGGCTGACATTGGCTGTCTTGGCTCATCCATGAAGAGCCGGGGCTTCGAGGGGTCACTGAGGGCTGCAGGTGCCTGTGCAAAGAGTCGGGGGGGGTCGTCTGTTTTGGGGGGGAGAAAATTATTTTGTTAATTGTTTTTGTCCTCCTTCTTGAGAAGCACAAGCACATATCCATCGCAGAAATACAGACCAAAAGGGAGGAGGAGCTGCAGAAATCCCCAGTGTCGCTGGTAAGAGCCGTGCAGTGTGAACCAGCCCAGTGGTCTGTGAGATACAGGATGAGAAAGGGCTGTCGGCCAATTACCCTCCTTCGATGCACAGGCTGTTCAGGAGGGCACGAGAACAGGCCACGGGGCAGTGGCAGGAGTGCTCCAACTCCACACCCAGTGTCCAATGGCACTCCGACTCCCCCGTCCCCTCCTCCTCGGCCCCTTCCCCCTCTCCTCCTCCTCCTCGCCCCTTCCTCCTCCTCCTCCTCCTCGCCCCTTCCTCCTCCTCCTCCTCCTCCTCGCCCCTTCCTCCTCCTCCTCCTCCTCCTCGCCCCTTCCTCCTCCTCCTCCTCCTCCTCGCCCCTTCCTCCTCCTCCTCCTCCTCCTCGCCCCTTCCTCCTCCTCCCCCTCCTCCTCGCCCCTTCCTCCTCCTCCTCCTCCTCCTCGCCCCTTCCTCCTCCTCCTCCTCCTCCTCGGCCCTTCCTCGGCCCTTCCTCCTCCTCGGCCCTTCCTCCTCCTCGGCCCTTCCTCCTCCTCGGCCCTTCCTCCTCCTCGGCCCTTCCTCCTCCTCGGCCCTTCCTCCTCCTCGGCCCTTCCTCCTCCTCGGCCCTTCCTCCTCCTCCTCCTCCTCGGCCCTTCCTCCTCCTCGGCCCTTCCTCCTCCTCGCCCCTTCCTCCTCCTCCTCCTCCTCGGCCCTTCCTCCTCCTCCTCCTCCTCCTCGCCCCTTCCTCCTCCTCCTCCTCCTCCTCGCCCCTTCCTCCTCCTCCTCCTCCTCGCCCCTTCCTCCTCCTCCTCCTCCTCCTCCTCGCCCCCTTCCTCCTCCTCCTCCTCCTCCTCGCCCCCTCCTCCTCCTCCTCGCCCCTTCCTCCTCCTCCTCCTCGCCCCATCCCCCCCATCCTCCTCTTCCTCCTCGCCCCTTCCTCCTCCTCCTCGCCCCTTCCTCCTCCTCCTCGCCCCTTCCTCCTCCTCCTCGCCCCTTCCTCCTCCTCCTCGCCCCTTCCTCCTCCTCCTCGCCCCTTCCTCCTCCTCCTCGCCCCTTCCTCCTCCTCCTCGCCCCTTCCTCCTCCTCCTCGCCCCTTCCTCCTCCTCCTCGCCCCTTCCTCCTCCTCCTCGCCCCTTCCTCCTCCTCCTCGCCCCTTCCTCCTCCTCCTCGCCCCTTCCTCCTCCTCCTCGCCCCTTCCTCCTCCTCCTCGCCCCTTCCTCCTCCTCCTCGCCCCTTCCTCCTCCTCCTCGCCCCTTCCTCCTCCTCCTCGCCCCTTCCTCCTCCTCCTCGCCCCTTCCTCCTCCTCCTCGCCCCTTCCTCCTCCTCCTCGCCCCTTCCTCCTCCTCCTCGCCCCTTCCTCCTCCTCCTCGCCCCTTCCTCCTCCTCCTCGCCCCTTCCTCCTCCTCCTCGCCCCTTCCTCCTCCTCCTCGCCCCTTCCTCCTCCTCCTCGCCCCTTCCTCCTCCTCCTCGCCCCTTCCTCCTCCTCCTCGCCCCTTCCTCCTCCTCCTCGCCCCTTCCTCCTCCTCCTCGCCCCTTCCTCCTCCTCCTCGCCCCTTCCTCCTCCTCCTCGCCCCTTCCTCCTCCTCCTCGCCCCTTCCTCCTCCTCCTCGCCCCTTCCTCCTCCTCCTCGCCCCTCCTCCTCTCGCCCTTCCTCCTCCTCCTCGCCCCTTCCTCCTCCTCCTCGCCCCTTCCTCCTCCTCCTCCTCCCTTCCTCCTCCTCCTCCTCCTCCCTTCCTCCTCCTCCTCGCCCCTTCCTCCTCCTCCCTTCCTCCTCCTCCTCGCCCCTTCCTCCTCCTCCTCGCCCCTTCCCCCCTCCTCCTCCTCGCCCCTTCCCCCCTCCTCCTCCTCGCCCCTTCCCCCCTCCTACTCGTCGCCCCTTCCCCCCTCCTACTCGTCGCCCCTTCCCCCCTCCTACTCGTCGCCCCTTCA
>NC_090348.1:44539010-44664276 GCF_035084215.1 Heptranchias perlo | reverse complement strand
CTACCCTTGGGGAAAGGTCAGGTTATCGAGTTCTAATAAAACAACAGGAAAAGACTGACTCTACTTTTAGAGTAGAATTGTCACCTCCTGCCAGTGGAAACAGGGTAAATACGGAGAAACCATCAAAACCCCTCATCATTTTAAACGTCTCTGTCAAATCTCCCCTTAACCTTCTCTGCTCTGAGGAGAACAATCCCAGCTTCTCCAGACTCTCCACATAACTAAAGTCCCTCATTCCTGATACCATTCTGGTAAATCTCTGCACCCTCTCTGATGCCTTGACATCCTTCCTAAAGTGCGGCGCCCAGAACTGGACACAATACTCCAGCTGAGGCCTAACCAGTGATTTATAAAGGTTTACTTTGGATTAATTTTTGGACTAATCTACCAGGTGGAAGTACTGGGATCAGACATTTGGAAGTGTATTGATGTGGGGGGAGGGAGGTAGCTTTTGAAGAACCCATTTTATAACGTGACGTGTTTAAAGGCACAGTACACTCGAATGCACTGCCCCGTAATCCTTGAAATGTTATGAAGGGAATTATCTGTACTGATACACAGAGTTTACAGCACAGAATGGCCATTCGGCCCAACTGGTCTGTGCTGGTGTTTATGCTCCACACGAGCCTCCTCCCACCCCCCCTTCCATCTAACTCCATCAGCATGTCCTTCTATTCCTTTCTCCCTCGTGTGTTTATCTAGCTTTCCCCTAAATGCATCTTTGCTATTCGCCTCAACTACTCCTTGTGGGAACGAGTTCCACATTCTCACCACTCTCTGGGTAAAGACGTTTCTCCTGAATTCCCCATTGGATTTATTGGTGACTCTCTTATATTCATGGCCCCTAGTTTTTGGACTCCCCCCGCCCCCCCCACAAGCGGAAACATTTTCTCTACGTCCACCCTATCGAACCCCTTTCATAATCTTAAAGACCTCTATGGGGTCAGTTGCTCTGGAGGGGTCCGGAGGTCTCTCTGCCCTATCGTTGTATAAACCCCCACCCCCCCCCCCCTCACTCCTATGACATCAAGCACAGCATCAGTGACATCATGACCACGATGCACTGTCCCTATTCATGATGTCACAGCAGGCAGTGCGTTGGGCAAAATGTCTACATCAAAACCCTTCTAACCAGCAAAGAACTGGGTAGAGTGGTTGGCTTGGGAGGTGGTAAGTGTATGAATACAGCATTCTAACATTTATTGGGTACTTCAGTAGAGTAAACTAAGCGAATGGAAGTGGATGAGATGGAAAATTAATCTGCAAAGATTGGGGAGGGGATGGGGGAAGAGGAAAAAAAAAATCTTGACTTGTTTTAAAAAAAATTTCTGCCAGTTTTGCTGTGCGGAACAGTAGAACCTGAGAATTGCAAACATTTTGAGATTTATGTGGATGTCTAGCAGTGTAAATAATACACAAACCGATAAAGTTTACAGTACAGAAGGAGGCCATTCGGCCCATTGTGTCTGTGCCGGATTTTTGCTAAAGCAATACAAAACTAATCCCACCGCCCCGCTTGCTCCCCACAGCTCCGTTTCTTCCTCTGCTTCAAATATTTATTCAATTTTTTTCCTTAAAAGAGGCAGTGATCCTACCTCAACCTTTCCAAGTGTCAAAGCATTCCATGCTCCAATAACGCTCTACGTGAACCCCTTGCCTCACTCCTTTGTTGAGCATTTTAAATTGTCACTAACCTCCCAACCAGAGAAAATAATCTTTCCCTATTCACTCTATCAAAACCTTTTATAGTTTTAAGAAATTCGATTAAACCTTCTATTAGCCATCTCTGCTCCAGTGGAAATAATCCCTCTATCTCAAGTCTCTCCTTGTAACTGTACATGGGGATAGGAGTCTGCCTTCATGCCTGTTCCGCCATTCAATTAGATCATGGCTGATATGTACCTCGGCTCCTTTTTACCCGCCTTAGCTCCATATCCCTTCATATCCTTACCCAACAAAAATCTATTGCTCTCAGTCTTCCTGCAATGTCCTGGGACTGAGAGATTGGCCTTCCACAACAACCACCACCATCTTCCTTTGTGTGAGGTATGACTCCAGCCACTGGAGGGTTTTCCCGTTGCCTCCCAGTTTTGCTGGGGGCTCCTTGGTTGCATACTTGCTCCTCTGGGACTCGGCCCTTGTGGCCATGTCTGGATCAAAGCCATGACAATGTCTGGAGCTCAGTGATTCTAGCTGAAGCGATCTGACCTTTGGTGAACGGGTTATTGGAGAGTAAGTGTCACATGATGGCACTATTGATAACTCCTGCATCACTTTATTGATTGGTAGGAGGCTAATAGGACAGTAATTCATAGTATCATAGTAGGTACAGCAAAGGAGGAGGCCATTCGGCCCATCATGCCTGTGCTGGCTCTTTTAAAGAGCTATCCAATTTGTCCCATTCGTCTGCTCTTTCCCCATAGCCTGTAAATTTTTTCCCTTCAAGTATTTGTCCAATTCCCTTTTGAAAGTTACTATTGAATCTGCTTCCACCGCCCTTTCAGGCAGCGCGTTCCAGATCATCATAACTCGCTGCGTAAAAAAAATTCTCCTCATCTCCCCTC
Organism: Heptranchias perlo; assembly: GCF_035084215.1. Taxonomy (NCBI): domain Eukaryota; kingdom Metazoa; phylum Chordata; class Chondrichthyes; order Hexanchiformes; family Hexanchidae; genus Heptranchias; species Heptranchias perlo. The sequence continues at coordinate 44,661,712 of NC_090348.1, read as the reverse complement.
TGGTTCCTTTGCAAATTACCTTAAATCTGTATCCTCTGGTCACCGATGCTCCTGCCAGTGGAAACAGTTTCTCCTTATTTACTCGATCGAAACCCTTCATAATTTTGAAAGCCTCTATCAAATCTCCTTTCATGTTAAACTCTTTCCCCCAACAATTATTTTTTAACATAAATTGTTTTGTTTTTATCAGCTCTTTCTCTGCACAGTGGAGTTCTGCCATCATTTGAACAGACTGGGTCTCAACAAGCTACACAACACTCCCACAAAGTCTGTCCCACACCTGCATACCGCTCCCATATCTTGAGTGGGGGACAGCCAGAGACCTGATGCCTCAATCACAGCCTAAATTACAAAGTCCCATAGGTGTGGGAGGAGAGGAGAGGGAGAACGTGTCCCTACTAATTGTTTTAACAAGAGTTATTGGCCGGGTTAGATTTATTCTACGGGACACGCCTGGGCAATCTTTCACAGTGTCAGGTAGATGCCAGTGCCATAGCTACACTGGAATAGCTTGGCTTATCCTGCCCAACCCAGTTACTCTTCTGAGGGAAGGCTCTGCGTAAACACTTGAAACCTTGAGTTGAAAGAAAAAATCTTCAGAATATTTATCCATCTTCACATCTCTACTTTTTAACCTTAGCTGCCTAATTTCCAGACATTCCCCTTTAGTCCACAGCACAGGTACCATTCTTTCTCATGGCGTATTAGAACCTCTCGATCTATACTTAGCCCTAAAACTACAAAATCCAATTAATCTAATTGCTTCTTTCACCTATTCATACGGCCCACTTCAAAGTCCGTCCCTGATGATTTAGTCCACACAGCGATTGCCCTTTACGTTAACAACCTCTGCCTGACTTCCATTCTTACTTCTAACTCCCTACATTTTAGCTTGTGTCAGAGGTACTCGGATGATGATAACTTGCACCTTGTCACCCCACCCATCTCAAAGGGCTTCACACCACAAATTGCTTTTTGGAGTGCAGTGACTGTGGTTACGTAGGCAAACATGCTTACAGTTTTTGGACCAGCGACATTCTATAAACAGCAATTAGATGAATGACCTCTCTTGAGATGCTCCTTAAAACCTGCCTCTTTGACTAAGCTTTTGGTCTCCTTTCCTAATATCTCTTTACATGGTTCAGTGTCAAATTTTGTTTGATGACGCTTCTGTGAAGTTCTACTACGTTAAAGGCTCTGTATAAATGCAAGTTATTGAAGACCAACTGTTCAGGGGACTTTCTTTGATGTCCAATGAGGGGAGTATTTTGGCGGGGACAGCAGAAGAGCTCCCTGGTCTTCAGACAGTACCGTGGGGCAGTTCCGACCGTTCCTGGATTCTAACGTGGGACACTGTTTCTCTCTGAGCCAGAATCTTTCCCTCCTTGGGGCTCGGCCTTTGATTTTTGTTGAGTGACCGTTGTAGATAGCTGAGCAGCCTAGCGCCCTGGCCCCCCCGGGTGAGTTGCATGGTTCTGATAGGCTTTCGTGAATGAGTTGGAGGCCAACAGGTCAGATCACTGGACTCTTCCCTCTGTAGCGAGCAGATGCCATCGAGACAACTTTGGTGAAGACAGAGAAGGCCTACCATCCATACCTTTACAGCCCCTCTACATGTAAACAATACTGTGTGTTATTACACAGAGAGGACTGGTGAGAGTTGGGGACGAGTAAGAAGGCTGTAATGGGTTCAGAAGTACAAGTCAGATGGCTACAGAGAGATAACCGGACAGATGGATAAGATGGTTAAGAAGGCATACGGGATACTTTCCTTTATTAGCCGAGGCATAGAATATAAGAGCAGGGAGGTTATGCTAGAACTGTATGAAACACTAGTCCACAGCTTGAGGACTGCGTACAGTTCTGGTCACTACATTACAGTAAAGATGTGATTGCACTAGGGAGGGTACAGAGTAGATTTACGAGGATGTTGCCAGGACTGGAGAATTTTAGCTATGGGGAAAGATGGGATAGACTGGGGTTGTTTTCTTTGGTACAAAGAAGGCTGAGGGGAGATTTAATTGAGGTACATAAAATTATGAGGGGCCTCGATAGAGTGGATAGGAAGGACCTATTTTCCTTAGAAAGGGGTCAATAACCAGGGGGCATAGATTTAAAGTAATTGGTAGAAGGATTAGAGGGGAGTTGAGGAGAAATGTTTTCACCCAAAGGGTAGTGGGGGTCTGGAATTCACTGCCTGAAAGGGTGGTAGAGGCAGAAACCCTCATCGCATTTAAAAAATACCTGGATGTGCACTTGAACTGACATGACCTACAGGGCTACGGACAAAGAGCTGGAAAGTGAGATTAGGCTGGATGGCTCTTTTTCGGCCGGCACAGACACGATGGGCTGAATGGCCTCCTTCTGTGCTGTAAACTTCTATGATTCTAAGATGTCATGTGAGCCTACAGATTAGATTAGAGCCGTATTCATTCTCCAATACCAATTTTTCTTCTGAATGCGACCAGCTGAATAAAATCGAAGCTATGCTAATGATCACTGCAGAGTACTCCTCCATTGAGTAATCACTGCAGAGTACTCCTCCATTGAGTAATCACTGCAGAGTACTCCTCCATTGAGTAATCACTGCAGAGCACTCCCTCATTGAGTAATCACTGCAGAGTACTCCTCCATTGAGTAATCACTGCAGAGTACTCCTCCATTGAGTAATCACTGCAGAGCACTCCCTCATTGAGTAATCACTGCAGAGCACTCTCGCATTGAGTAATCACTGCAGAGTACTCCTCCATTGAGTAATCACTGCAGAGCACTCCCTCATTGAGTAATCACTGCAGAGCACTCCCTCATTGAGTAATCACTGCAGAGTACTCCTCCATTGAGTAATCACTGCAGAGCACTCCCTCATTGAGTAATCACTGCAGAGCACTCCCTCATTGAGTAATCACTGCAGAGCACTCCCTCATTGAGTAATCACTGCAGAGTACTCCTCCATTGAGTAATCACTGCAGAGTACTCGTTAACATAGAAACATAGAAAATAGGAGTAAGAGTAGGCCATTCGACCCTTCGGGCCTGCTCCGCCATTCAAAATGATCATGGCTGATCGTCTAACTCAGTACCCTGTTCCCGCTTTTTCCCCATATCGCTTGATCCCTTTAGCATTAAGAAATATATCTATCTCCTTCTTGAATACATCTAATGACTTGGCCTCCACTGCCTTCTGTGGTAGAGAATTCCACAGGTTCACCACCCCCTGAGTGAAGACATTTCTCCTCATCTCGGTTCTAAATGGCATATCCCATATCCTGGGACTGTGACCCCTGGTCATGGACTCCCCAGCTATCGGGAACATCCTCCCTGCATCTAGTCTGTCTAGTCCTGTTAGAATTTTATATGTTTTGATGAGATCACCTCTCATTCTTCTAAACTCTAGTGAATATAGGCCTAGTCGACCCAATCTCTCCTCATATGTCAGTCCTGCCATCCCAGGAATCAGTCTGGTAAACCTTCGTAACACTCCCTCCATGACAAGGACATCCTTCCTCAGATAAGGAGACCAAAACTGCATACAATACTCCAGATGTGGTCTTACCAAGGCCCTGTATAACTGCAGTGAGACATCCCTGCTCCTGCACTCAAATCCTCTTGCAATGAAGGCCAACATACCATTCGCCTTCCTAACTGCTTGCTGCACCTGAATGCTCGCTTTCAGCGACTGGTGTACAAGGACACCCAGGTCTCGTTGCACCTCCCCTTTTCCCAATCTATCACCATTCAGATAATAATCTGCCTTTCTGTTTTTACAACCAAAGTGGATAACCTCACATTTATCCACGTTATACTGCATCTGCCATGTTCTTGCCCACTCACCCAACTTGTCTAAATCACATTGGAGCCTCTTTGCATCCTCCTCACAGCTCACATTCCACCCCAGCTTTGTGTCGTCTGCAAACTTGGAAATGTTACATTTAGTTCCCTCATCCAAATCATTGATATATATTGTGAATAGCTGGGGCCCAAGCACTGATCCCTGCGGTACCCCACTAGTTACTGCCTGCCACCCGGAAAAAGACCTGTTTATCCCTACTCTCTGTTTCCTGTCTGTCAACCAATTCTCAATCCATGCCAGTATATTCCCCCCAATCCCATATGCTTTAATTTTGCACACTAACCTCTTGTGTGGGACCTTATCAAAAGCCTTCTGAAAATCCAAATACACCACATCCACTGGTTCTCCCCTATCTATTCTACTAGTTACAGCCTCAAAAAACTCCAGTAGATTTGTTAAGCATGATTTCCCTTTCATAAACCCATGCTGACTTTGTCCAATCCCGTTAATGCCCTCCAAGTGTTCTGTTATCACATCTTTTATAATAGACTCTAGCATTTTCCCCACTACTGATGTTAGGCTAACTGGTCTGTAATTCCCTGTTTTTTCTCTCCCTCCTTTTTTAAATAGTGGAGTTACATTTGCCACCCTCCAATCTGTAGGAACTGTTCCAGAGTCCATAGAATTTTGGAAGATGATCACCAATGCATCCACTATTTCCAGGACCACTTCCTTTATTACTCTGAGTACTTCTTTGAGTAATCACTGAAGCCTGGTGTTATTACTCAGCACCTCTCACTCAATTTCCCTCATTGAAAGTATCCTTTCTGGCTTAGCTGGGGCTATTTATCTCAGTTACTGTGACCCGGGGTATTAACCGTTGTCTTAACTTAGGGCATCACCAATTGCCTTCTCCTGGGGCATTGCCAGAGATCCTGACACATGGCATCAGTGGGTCTATTTATCTCTCAGTTGCTTTCACTGGGTCTGTTTAACTCTCAGTTGCCCTCATTGGGGGTATTCATTAGTTGCCCTCAATGGGTGTATTTGTCTCTCAGTTGTCCGGGAGAATCGCTCAATGAGGCGCCTTCTTGAAAGTGTTTCCAAGGAGACGCACTGCAAACAATGACTTTGGTCCCAAGTCGGGAGGGAGAGTCTCAGAATTCAGCTCTAGCTCCGACTCTGACTCCAGACAAACCGGGCAGGTGAGTGACTGGTAGAGAGAGAGAGGGAGGGAGGGGGAGAGCATCCGCCGGCTCCCAGCAACCTCCCGACTTCGGGAACAAACAGAAAAGTTTCTGAGACCGAGCAAAGTTTGTGTAACTTTGAAGAAAGACTTGGCCAGTCAGTCCTGCTCCCTGTGTGTGCGGCTCGGTCCCTCCGAAGCCCTCCCGTGAGCTGCGGGTTTGGATTGAACCGAGGCAGATCGGAGACAGACCCTGGTCATTTCCACGGTCACCCGGTAACTGTTTCATATCCAGGCAATTTTCCCTTAGATTAAACGGGACCGAGAGATGCAAACTATTAAAACCAACGGAAAAACACCTGGCAGTACAGTCAGTGAGTATGGGGAAAGTTAAAGGACAGATTAGCATTAACATTTCAGATGAAAGGTCTTCGACCTGAAACGTTAACTTTCTCTCTCCACAGATGCTGCCTGACCTGCTGAGGGCTCCCAGCATTTCCTGCTTTTATTTCAGATTTCCAGCATCCGTAGTATTTTGCTTTTGTTTTAGCATTTTGTACCCTGGTAAGAACCTCCTCTTGCAAAGATTATCCTGTGTGTGTCTCTCTCTACAGACACCTGGTGTGTAATTTCTGCTACTTTCCATACCAGGAATAACATTTGGGTCATTTAAAGCTTTCAAGGCTGAGAGGGATAAATTTTTGTTACGTGAGGGTATCGAGGGACATGGGTCAATGGCGTGTGAATGGAGATGAGGTGCAGATCAGACAAGTTCTAATTGAATGGAGGAACAAACTGAAGGAGCTGAATGGCCTTCTCCCATTCCTATGTTAGGAACAGGAGTAGGCCATTCAGCCCCTCGAGCCTGTTCCGCCATTCTGTGGCTGATCTGTATATTAACTCCATTTACCTGCCTTGGTTCCATATCCCTTAATACCCTTGGCTAACAAAAATCTATCAACGTAAGAAAACGTCCCGGGCACTTTACGGAGACTTAAGGAAAAAAGACGGACACCGAGCCAAAGAAGGAGACGCTAGGCAGGATGGGCAAAAAGATGGGTTTTAAGGGGGGTCTAAAAGGGATAGAGGAGTGTGGAGAGGCTGAAAGTGTAGGGAGGGAATTCCAGAGCGTGGGGTCTGGGTGGCTGAATGGATGGGGGATGCACAAGACGCCCAAGTTAGAGGAAGGGAGAGTTCAGTGGGGTAATTTGTAGGGCCGGAGGAGGTTACAGAGATGGGGAGGGGGGTAAGACAATGAAGGGATTTAAACACGAGCATGACCATTTTAAATTTGAGGATTTGGGGGATCGGGAGTAGATGTACATCAGCGAGAACAAGAGTGATGGGCAAACATGACTTGGTGTGTGGAATAGGGTTTGGGCAGCGAGCATTTGGATGAGCTGAAGTTTATGGAGGGTAGAGGATGGGATACCGGCCAGGACAGCACTGGAGTAATAGAGTCTGAAGGTGAGATAGGCATGAGGAGGGTTTCAGCAGCAGATGGGCTGAGGTAGAGGTGGAGGTTGGGCAGTATTTTCGAGGTGGTTGCTGTGATGTCAGTGATTGATTTATCAGATACTGGCTGTGTCGATGGTGACTGTCCAATTGCTGTTTCTCTCTAGGAGATGGTTGCCTTTGAAAAGCGCTAGGAAGTTACTCACCCTGTGATCCAGACGATTCCACAATGGTACAGTATTGATTAATCTTCTGCTTTAAGGGTGTTTTGCCCATCTCGTCTTGCCCATTAGTTTTCTCTCCATCGTATCACTAAGTCCTGTGCCTCTGCTGGGGCAAGAAGGGGCTGCTGGACAGATATCCACAGCCCATCATTCCCCTCACCCTCTTTAATTGACCAGCAGGAGTTGGGTGATATTGATTCATTGACGACCTCCTGCCTATCTCTTTCTTCCAATTTCCACCGCCCCCCCCCCCCCACTCAATCAGGGAAAAGCCACATCCTCCGCCGGCACCTCATGCCGCTCCCGGAAGGCTGGCAGAGAGCCATCAGCTATAAGTTTCTGTTGGGCAGTGGTGGTGGTTTTGCGGGGGGGGGGCCTCGGTGAGTCGGCTGGAGCCGAGGTACCGTCCGCCGAGTGACCATTTGGTGGAATAAAGCCAAGCTTGTCTGCTTCCTCTTGCAGCCGACCAAAGGCGTCAAACCAAAGGGGAAGGCCCGCAGCGCAGGTGGCAAGAAGGGCAAGAGGGGCAAGAGGGGCAAGAAGAAGGAGAAAAGTTCCAAATCCAAAATCGAGGTGGATATGCTGAGCCCAGCGGCCATGTTTAACTTGTACTACATCTCACATGATGTGGCCGCCTGCCTGGCATTTCGAGGCTTCCAATGGCCCGGCAAGGCTAAGAAGAAAGGAAAGAAGTGAATTGGTTAAATAAAGAAAGAAAGAAAGAAACGGAGAAATAAATATCTAATATTCTAACACGTCACGAACGGGAGCAAAGAATTCTCTATTTCTCAGTCCGAGCCGATTCTTGATGGTACGTTTTATTTCAATTGCCCCTCCCACTCCTGCCCCTCCCCCACCACCCATCCTCATCCCAAGGCATATTGAGTACAGTCCCATTGGCACTGGGTGCCATCTGATATCTTGCCAGCGTGGAAAAGACTTGAGAGGTCGGGGCGGGGTGGGGGTAAAAAAGATCAGAAAATCGATTGTATTTTGTCAGTGGTGGGGACGTGTATCCAGGATGCGCTGCAGTGTTAACCAGCTCGCAACTAAACAGGACACTGACTGTCTAGACGGCGGAGAGAGATAAGCTCTGGTGGTTCCCCAAGCAACTATTGGGCGGGGGGGTGCGGGGGGGCCTTTGCTTTTATCCTCTCTGTCCAGGTAGGTGTAAAAAATTCCGCAGCTCTATTCGAAGAGCCGGGGGGGGTGGGGGTTCTCCCCGGTGTCCTCGGCCAATATTCTTCCCTCAACCACCACCACCACTAAAAAAAAAGCAGGTTGTGGTCATTTATCTCATTTGCCGTTTGTTATGTTCAAATTGGCCGCCATAACAACAGTGACGACACCACAGAAGTACTTCGCTGGTTGCAAAGTGGCTTGGGATGTCCTGAGGATGTGAAAGGTGCCACATAAATGCAGGTCCTTTTTTTTCTCACCAGGATTGATTGCCAGGAAATCTGGCGGAAAGGAACAAGGAAACAATCAAAAAATAACTCACAGGGTGCACTCATTTAAATCAAGGATCTCGCGCCCTGTAATTAGGCCGTTCACAGTTCCACGCCCCGCCATGTGAGGGTATAATTAAGTCGTGTCGAAGATCTCGTATGTGACGTAACCTTTTATTCGGAGGATATTCCAATTGCCCCCCCCCCCACCCACAGCCAATTTTTCATTTTATTTTGCCCTTTTGCCTTCTTTCTTCAAGACCCCCTGGGGTCTGTCCCAACACCTCATCCAAGTGTGAACCTAGACATTGAGTATCCGCGAGCTATTTTACTACAGAGGCATCGCATCGAGCCCAATCCTCCTCTTCCCCGATGACCGTGCACAGAAATTTCCATTGTGGGGGGGCGGGGGGGCATTACTGAATGGTGATCAGGAGCAGGAACTCTACCCAATCTTCCCATGGACATCCCATGCCCAACTGTAGTGGTCTCACTCCCAACCCAATGGAGATCATCTATCTCAGCACTGACCAGGAATTGAAGCTGTTGGAGAGGGAGTTATTTGTGATGGGGAGGGGTCAATTTGTGATTGGGGAGGGGTTTGTGGTTATTTGTGATTGGTGAGGGGGTTATTTGTGATGGAGTGGGGTTATTTTTGATGGGGAGGGGGTTATTTGTGATTGGGGAGGGATTTGTGATTGGGGTGGGGTTCGTGGTTATTTGTGATTGGGGAGGGGGTGATTTGTGATGGAGTGGGGTGATTTGTGATTGGGGTGGGGTTACGTGTGATTGGGGCGGGGTGATTTGTGATTGGGGCGGGGTGATTTGTGATGGGGAGGGGGTTATTTGTGATTGGGGCGGGGTGATTTGTGATTGGGGAGGGGGTTATTTGTGATTGGGGCGGGGTGATTTGTGATTGGGGAGGGGGTTATTTGTGATTGGGGCGGGGGTTATTTGTGATTGGGGCGGGGTGATTTGTGATTGGGGAGGGGGTTATTTGTGATTGGGGCGGGGTGATTTGTGATTGGGGAGGGGGTTATTTGTGATTGGGGCGGGGTGATTTGTGATTGGGGAGGGGGTTATTTGTGATTGGGGCGGGGTGATTTGTGATTGGGGCGGGGGTTACTTGTGATTAGGGCGGGGTTACGTGTGATTGGGGCGTGGTTATTTGTGATTGGGGCGGGGTGATTTGTGATTGGGGCAGGGTTACTTGTGATTAGGGCGTGGTTACTTGTGATTGGGGCGTGGTCACTTGTGATTGGGGCATGGTCACTAGTGATTGGGGCGTGGTTAGTAGTGATTGGGGCGGGGTTACTTGTGATTGGGGCGTGGTTAGTAGTGATTGGGGCGTGGTTAGTAGTGATTGGAGCGTGGTTACTAGTGATTGGAGCGGGGTTACTTGTGATTGGGGCGGGGTTGCTTGTGATTGGGGCGTGGTTAGTAGTGATTGGAGCGTGGTTACTAGTGATTGGAGCGTGGTTATTTGTGATTGGGGCGGGGTTACTTGTGATTGGAGCGGGGTTACTTGTGATTGGGGCGTGGTTACTTGTGATTGGGGCGGGGTGATTTGTGATTGGGGCGGGGTTACTTGTGATTGGGGCGGGGTGATTTGTGATTGGGGCGGGGTTACTTGTGATTGGGGCGTGGTTACTTGTGATTGGGGCGTGGTTATTTGTGATTGGGGCGTGGTTATTTGTGATTGGAGCGGGGTTACTTGTGATTGGGGCGTGGTTACTTGTGATTGGGGCGGGGTGATTTGTGATTGGGGCGGGGTTACTTGTGATTGGGGCGGGGTGATTTGTGATTGGAGCGGGGTTACTTGTGATTGGGGCGTGGTTACTTGTGATTGGGGCGTGGTTATTTGTGATTGGGGCGGGGTTACTTGTGATTGGAGCGGGGTTACTTGTGATTGGGGCGTGGTTACTTGTGATTGGGGCGGGGTGATTTGTGATTGGGGCGGGGTGATTTGTGATTGGGGCAGGGTTACTTGTGATTGGGGCGTGGTCACTAGTGATTGGGGCGTGGTTAGTAGTGATTGGGGCGGGGTTAGTAGTGATTGGGGCAGGGTTACTAGTGATTGGAGCGTGGTTACTAGTGATTGGGGCGTGGTTACTTGTCTTTGGACAGCGTGCTACATGAGGTTGTACAGTTTAATGGCTATGGTGAGTTCTTGTTCTGATGGTTTTTTTCTCGTTGTTCCTTGTACAATTAGTGAGTTGTTCTGATCTGGAATTCAATGCCTGAAAGGGCGGAGGAAGCAGATTCAGTGTAACTATCAAAAGTGAATTGGGTAAATACTTGAAGGGGAAAAGAGCAGAGGTTGTGGGACTAATTGGATAGCTCTTTTGAAGAGCCAGCACAAGCATGATGGGCCAAATGGCCTCCTTCTGTGCTGTATCATTCTATGACAACTACTGCCCAACAATGCAAGGTGAACACAGCATCAGATACCTCGACCACTCGGCACAGTTATGGTTCTGTTTGTCTCCGTATCCGGTATAAAAACCTACCCATCAGTCTGTAAGGATTGAACATCAGGTATCTGCCAGGATTGTCCCTTTCTGATCTTTATTTAATTGTGAGATGGGGGATGGAGGGAGGGAGGGGGTCAAACATTCATGCCACATTCCATGACAGAAATACAGGGAAACCAGAAGCAGCTCAACAGGATTCGTCACAAATTACACCGTGTTTGACGGAATAAATGACCCATTAAAAGCCAAATTTAGCCACTACACGAGCTCCGTGTGGTCCTGAGTGCTTTGGCGTCACCATTCGGTGCAAAGTTCACAAGCGGTCGCCAATGTATTCCAGGATCGTCTTCATCGCCAGCCAGGTCTCCTGGGCGGTTGGAAGAATCTGTTTGGACGGTAGCATGAAACCATAGCGACCGGTGTCACGGAGTTCAAAGGCAAAGGAGTATTTGATGCCCTGGTTGTATGTCCAGTCAATGCTGCCACCACTAGCTTGGTCTGAAATGGAGAAGGAAAGAGTGAGAGAAATAGTTCAGCCTCGATGTTTTACCATCTTGGTTTAAGCTTATCCTCGCTCAAAGAAAGACTTGGGTTTATTTGGTGCCTTTCACGACCTCAGGACGTCCCAAAGTGCTTTACAGACAATGAACTGCAGTCACTGTTGTAATGTAGGAAACACACCCTAGCCAATTTGTGCACAGCAAGATCCCACAAACAGCAATGTGATAATGACCAGATAATCTGTTATTAATTATGTTGGTTGAGGGATAAATATTGGCCAAGACGCGGTGGCGAACTCCCCTGCTCTTCTTTAAAATAGTGCCACAGGCTCTTTTACGTCCGCCTGAGAGGGCAGTCGGGACCTCGGTTTAATGTCTCATCCGAAAGGTGGCACCTCCAACAGTGCAGCACTCCCTCAGGTACTGCATTGGAGTGTCAGCGAGATTATGGGCTTAAGTCTCTGGGGTGGGAGTTGAACTCAGTGGCGAGAGCATTACCCACTGAACCACGACCGACCGACACCTGAAAAATAGCTTTCTCCCCGTCTCTCCTAAGCTGACTCACGATGGGGCCACGGTGTCATGGGTCCCAACCACCGTCCATTGCCTCCTCCAAGCGGCTAGACTTGACATCTTAGCCCAGACAGCGGGTTATTTAGTCAGCGAGGGGCCGTGAGGTTGAGTCTGGTCCTGCCCTCAAGTTTGCAGCAGGAATCACCAGATATCAATTCAGAGCAGGGGACCCTTCACTCAACTCCCGCCCGCCCCACCCACCTTCTCCAGGCCCAAGGAGACTGAAGGCATTTGTATCAGTCCCATTTCCCAAGCAGAAATCAGCCACATCGGTACAGACGGTGGACTATACCTGGGGCCTTTCTGGCCTGTATGGGTTTGTACCACTCTGGGCAGTGCAGTTATCAACCATCTACTTCCAGTCTCTCCTTTCCAACACTGGTTTGCTGGGCACTGTGAGATCTATTTGACTTGTTACTGTGCAGGTTTACTGGACTTACAGATTGCATCACAGATGGATCCGATCTTGTACCGTGTTCCGTACAGTGAGGTTAAAGATGTGACAGCGGACTTGGCGAGTGCCTCCTACAGGAAAGAGTAAACAGAGTCAGTGACAGGATCACGCCTCACTTTACTAGGCCCGCCTCCCACAGTCTGGAATACCCACCTTAGAAAGTGAGAACACAATGAGGAAAGGTCATTCAACCCCTCCAGCCCTCTCCTTCCACAGCCCATGTATAGTCCATTGTATCATGGGCTCTACCCAATCATTTAATCTCCTTACAATGGACTATACATGGCCATGGATCATGGGCTTTACCCACCCATTTAATATCTGGAGGGAGAGTTGTGATACAGAAATGTAAAATATTAAAAGAAAGCTAACTGCAGAATATTGTTCCATCCTCTCCTCCACTATTCATCCCTACTTTTCCCATCCCACCCGGCCCCCGCCCCCTCCCGACAGACAGTCTCCTACCAGACCCAGACTCACACCAACCATCCTGGTGTAGTTGATCATCTCTATGTCCTTGCTCCTGTATCCCCCTCAGTGCTGTTCCAAACCAGATTAACATCCAGCTCCTTTTTTGAATCAATTACTTAACTGGATAAATCATTAACGTGAGGGACAATTGATCACTTCAGTCTAATTGAAGGAAAGAAATTGCCTTTACATGGCATCTGGAAACTTTCACAGCCAATGAGTTACTTTTTGAAGTCACTGTTATCTTGCAGGCAAACATAGCAGCCAATTTGTACACTGCAAGATCCCACAGACAGCAAATGAGATTTATGGCCAGTTAATCTGTTTTGCTGGCGTTAATTGTTGGCCAGGACACCAAGAGAACTCCTTGCTCTCCTTCAAAAAGCACCATGGGATCGTTTATATCCACCTGAGAGGGCAGATGGGGGCCTCGGTTTAATGTCTCATCTGAAAGACGGCACCTCCGATAGTGCAGCATTCCCTCAGTAAAGCACTGGGAGTGTCAGCCTAGATTCTGTGCTCAAGTCTCTGGAGTGGGACTCGAACCCACCACCTGCTGACCCAGAGGTCAGAGTGCAACCCGCTGAGCCACTGCTGACACTTGGTTTAGTGGGCTATTATTTATAAGCAATGTATTTCATAACATTTCAGTGATCTGCCAAATAAAGCGATTCTTCCACTACATTCAACTTCAAAGAGGGTGTATTGGAAATGCACTAAACTGATGGACTTTGCTCCCCTTCCCCGATGGCTCAGCTGGTTTAAGGTAGCGGGGAGCTGCGTTCAAACTGGACGGGCCCAGCTCGACTCTTGGTCAGTGCTCGGCTGACTGGTCTCAAACAGGGTTGCAGGAGAGGGCCAGTAAAGTTGGCGCCAGTGTCTCCGGATTGGGGGAGGGAAACCCTGAAGAGTTCCCTGATTGTCAGCCAGTGGCTGCTGCTGGGAGTGCAGGCCGCGGGTTAGGGAGGGCACAGGGTGATGCCACCTGTGGTTGAATAGACTGGCCACTCGGAGGAGGTAATGGAGGGCACTCAGCGTCGGTGAAACGGTCCTCCAGCGAGGGGGCTGACTCTGTTCAGGAGAAGGGGGGAAAAGTACTGAGAACTAACAACACAAAGGTTTGACTTACCAGTTCATCGTAATCAGCAGGGTGCACACACTTGTACCCGAAGGGGAACATGAGGAGCTGGGAGTAACTGTGAATGCTGATGAAGCTCTTGATGTTTCCGTGACTCTGCACAAAGCTGACGATGGCCTGGACCTCGGATTCGGAGTTGGGACGGGGCCCATGGTACGTCTCCCTGCAGGGGTTATTACTGGTTCCGGGACCTGTCACATGAACATGTAGGTGGCGTTAATCTCTCCGTGTAAAACATAAGTTCCACCGCATTGCCTTTCAGCCCCCTTTCGCACCTCTCCTGAAGGTGCTGATTCACGGGCACTGGTGCCCGTCACCCTCCTGCCCAAAGGGCTGTGTGAGCCTAGAGTCGGCATTGGTGTGCTATTCAACCACAGGGGCATCACATCCTGATCCTGCCCTCACCCGATCCCCGCAAGCTCCCATGGGGGGGGCAGCTGGTGGAAGAAGAAAAATAAATCACCTCACGCACCTCCAAACCCAGCATCAAAGTTCCTGTTGGGATCGGTCCCGACACACTTACTGCCAGGGACTGTGGACCTGGTCTTACGCCACATTCGATTCTAGAGAAAGAACACACGTTATTAGAACACCAGCATTATAGTGAGCTCATGAGGTCAAAGCCCGAGTATTACAGAGTCCCCGTGAGGACAGGGCACGAGTATTAGTGTCCCCGTGAGGACAGGGCATGAGTATTACAGCGTCCCCGTGAGGACAGGGCACGAGTATTAGTGTCCCCGTGAGGACAGAGCACGAGTATTACAGCGTCCCCGTGAGGACAGGGCACGAGTATTAGTGTCCCCGTGAGGACAGAGCACGAGTATTACAGTGTCCCCGTGAGGACAGGGCACGAGTATTACAGAGTCCCCGTGAGGACAGAGCACGAGTATTAGTGTCCCCGTGAGGACAGAGCACGAGTATTACAGTGTCCCCGTGAGGACAGAGCACGAGTATTACAGAGTCCCCGTGAGGATAGGGCACGAGTATTACAGTGTCCCCGTGAGGACAGGGCACAAGTATTAGTGTCCCCGTGAGGACAGGGCACGAGTATTAGTGTCCCCGTGAGGACAGAGCACGAGTATTACAGTGTCCTTGTGAGGACAGAGCACGAGTATTACAGTGTCCCCGTGAGGACAGAGCACGAGTATTACAGTGTCCCCGTGAGGACAGGGCACGAGTATTACAGTGTCCCCGTGAGGACAGGGCACGAGTATTACAGTGTCCCCGTGAGGACAGAGCACGAGTATTAGTGTCCCCGTGAGGACAGAGCACGAGTACTACAGTGTCCTTGTGAGGACAGAGCACGAGTATTACAGAGTCCCCGTGAGGACAGGGCACGAGTATTAGTGTCCCCGTGAGGACAGAGCACGAGTATTACAGTGTCCTTGTGAGGACAGAGCACGAGTATTACAGTGTCCCCGTGAGGACAGAGCACGAGTATTACAGCGTCCCCGTGAGGACAGAGCACGAGTATTACAGTGTCCCCGTGAGGACAGGGCACGAGTATTACAGTGTCCCCGTGAGGACAGAGCACGAGTATTACAATGTCCCCGTGAGGACAGAGCACGAGTATTACAGTGTCCCCGTGAGGACAGAGCACGAGTATTACAGCGTCCTCGTGAGGACAGAGCACGAGTATTACAGCGTCCCCGTGAGGACAGAGCACGAGTATTACAGCGTCCCCGTGAGGACAGAGCACGACTATTACAGCGTCCCCGTGAGGACAGGGCACGAGTATTACAGCGTCCCCGTGAGGACAGAGCACGAGTATTACAGTGTCCCCGTGAGGACAGAGCACGACTATTACAGTGTCCCCGTGAGGACAGGGCACGAGTATTACAGCGTCCCCGTGAGGACAGAGCACGAGTATTACAGTGTCCCCGTGAGGACAGAGCACGAGTATTACAGTATCCTCGTGAGGACAGAGCACGAGTATTACAGCATCCTTGTGAAGTCAGAGCATGAATATTACAGCGTCCTCGTGAAGTCAGAGCACAAGTATTACAGTGTCCCCGTGAGGACAGAAAAAAAGAACTTGCATTTATATAGCGCCTTTCACAACCTCAGGACGTCCCAAAGCGCTTTACAGCCAATTAAGCACTTTTTTGAAATGTGGTCACTGTTGCAATGTAGGAAATGCGGGGGCCAATTTGTGCACAGCAAGATCCCACAAACAGCAACATGACAATGACCAGATAATCTGTGTTTACCGAGCCCTCAGCCCGTGTGTGTTGCATCACCGACAAGCACTTAACACATTGGTGTGAAATTTCTCGGTCGTAAGCAGGCCCGCTCCTGTACAATAGGGGCCAAAGGGAAGGCGTTCAGTGTTTGCGGTGAATATTCACGCTGCCTAATCCAAGGGCCCGCCGACGACACCCGAGTGGAACAGTTCAGCTGGACGTGCTGACCTTGGTGTGGGTGTAAGCATAACCGTCTGGGTTCACCACAATCTCCATGTAGATGTCCATTTTTTTCAGCAGCGATGTGACAGACGGTTCCTGGCCGTAGTCAGCAGCAATCTGTCGACGAAAGAGAGAATCTGCAGTGTAAGGAACGGTGTCTGATCGCTGGTTTCCACCAGTTGTCCCTGCTCTTTTCCTCAAGGTGCTAGCTGGGGCCGGGTTAAAGTTCGACAGAGGTTAGCAGCTGTACACCGCTCAGGAGTCGAAGCTGGTGCATTCTCGGTGTGACAAGGTTCACCACCACATCACGGAGTGCAGTTACCCCGAGGAACCCGCACCCCCGTCCGGCACGGTGCGACTGCGGCCTCGAGATACCTTTCTGTCTCGTGGGAATCTCAGAGAGAAACAGACAAAGTGAGTGAGACAGATAAAGAGAGGTAGAGTGAGTGAGACAGTGTAAGGAGAAGAGAGAGATGGAGAGTGAGACGGAATAAAAAAAGAGGTAGAGTGAGTGAGACGAACTGTCGAAAACTTAATTACCTATTATATGCAATGCATTAACTCCAAACACTTATTTTCAGACAAGTAAGAATTTTAATTAAAAGAAACTTGATATCAAGGGAAGACTTGTTCTAAACAATGGTCAGAACAACCTCTTCACTGAACAAAGGAAAACAGTTCACATTTATACAGTTTAATTAGTAATGTCTGTCTATCATAGAATATGGGCGTACATGTACATTCTTTATTAGTTCAAGTGGTTAGTCAATCAAAATAGGGAACCCACCCTTTGGTTCCTCATGACTGCCTCGTGATTCTTTTAAACACTGTCTGGGAAAGTATGTTTCCTTAATAACAGTTTTTCTTATCAGTGGGTCTGTACCTAGTCTCAAGCCAAATGGTCATTCATTTCTGTTAGTCAGACAGTTATCTCATAAGCAGACAATAGCTCTTCTGTGTGTCTTTGGTGAGAACTAAAACATAAGCTTTCTATTATATTCAGCTGGTCAGTTAATATGGTCAACTTATCCATCATGCATTTCTTCTTTTTTTGGTTTTAAGGGTATTAGGAAATTAATACCATATTAGAAAGTTAATATGGTCAGGCATTTCTTTATGGTTTAGGTGTATTAGAAAGTTAATATGGTCAGGCATTTCTTTATGGTTTAGGTGTATTAGAAAGTTAATATGGTCAGGCATTTCTTTATGGTTTTCCACAAGAGTGTGAAATGAAGAGAGACGGAGAGTGAGATGGAAAAAATAGATAAAGGGAGATGGAGCAAGTGAGACAGAACAGATAGTGAGGCAGAGAGCAGGGAAATAGAGGTCATTATTTTGAATCAAACCAACCAAATTCTCTACAGAGTTTAGCATTCCCCGGACAACAGACCTCCCCCTTTGATTCCCCAACAATCAGTTATTTGGGGAAATCTATTTATTTTCTCCTCTCTCTGAGACGTCCACTGACGGTGAGACTGCCCGACCCGGGGGTGGGTGTCTACACAGGCAACTCTCTCACCAGAGTCACTACGTCACGACCTGTGGCACCAAACCTGACACGTTTGACCATTCCCGAGCCCCCAGGGTGCTGAGGCCAACTCTGGTGCCCCCCTCCCCCTCCTCCTCCTCCTCCCCCCAGCACTCTGGACTGAGGTCAGTTAACCGGGCACAGAGCAGGGATGGACACCCGGGCCCTTCCTGGTCTGTGTGGCTCAGTTCGACCTGCGGTTCGCCTCTGGCACCGACCATACCCGGCTCGTGCCGCTGAGAGTCTCGTTACCTTCTTCGCCATCCAGATTGCGCTGGCGGGAGAGACCCATTCGCGGGCGTGGATCCCGCTGTCGATCCAGATCGCCGGGCGCCTGGTCCCACCGGTGCTGAACTGTTGGAAGTGAATGGTGTACGGTTACAAGGAGGAAAACACGGGCCCGGTACCAGAGGGGACTTGAGGGGGCAGAGTTTCCACTTTAGGACTCGGGGCCTAAAGCAGCACCAGGGCGGAGCAGAGAGGAGAAACCGGGCGGAGAGGAAGGCATAACAGAGCCCTGCCCGATATCCATTCATTCATTCAAATACCGGGGCAGGCTCTGTTACAGGTGTGTGATCCTCCCCAGTCGAATTTCCTCGATGCGCTGCACCCAGGCGATGCTTTGCACCCCAAGCGCTAAATAGAGGCACAGCCTTTAATCAGAGTGGATTTACCAACAGTTTCGCAGGGCACCACGCACAAGGGGCAACCCAGCATTGGGTGGCTTGAGACTGCAGTGCAACGGGCTGCTGATAGGATGCATAGCCCGGGTCTCCCTCGCTCAGGTTGCTATATACGCGCTGGTTGTGCAGTGAGGGTGGGGACGTTGGGCTAAATCCCACCAAATGCCTTCTTGTCTCTGCGGAGTGATGAACTGAACGAGCCTGTGGAGGTGTTTGGGCCTCTGGGACTGTACTGAGTGAAATCAGGAAGCATTTTCTCACACAAAGGGGAGTGGAAATCTGGACCTCCCTCCCCCAAAAGGCTGTGGATGCTGGGGGTCAGTTTGAGCTTTCAAGACTGAGATCGATAGATTTTTGTTGGGTGAGGGTATGAAGGGATATGGAGCTAAGTAAGGGTGGTGGAGGGGTAAATGGGGTTGAGGTACAGATGGGGTTGAGGTAGAAGATCAGTCATGATCTTATTGAATGGCGGAGCAGGCTCAAGGGGCTGAATGGCCTCCTCCTGTTCCTATGTTCTTGTGCCCAATTTTAGAATGAGTAGGACCTCTGACTCCCACTCCCGTTCTCACTCCCACTCCCACTCCGGGGTGCATCAGTCCTGGACTGGGAAACAGCAGCATTGGGATCACCTCAGTCAATCCATCGGCTGCAGTCTGGGCATCACCAGGGGGACAGAGGGTCAGGGAGATGGAGGCAATCACCAGGAAAGGGGACTTGCTTTAGTGAATTAGTCGCCCTTTTAATTGTCCTCCCCCTTGAGCAGAGGCGGCGGATTTGTCGAAGGATTGAAAAGATCAGGAGTTAACAGCAGGCTCGAGGGGCTGAACGGCCTCCTCCTGTTCCCATGTTTAGTCAAACACTTCTGGATGTGCATTTTTCCCGTACCTTCAGCACGTAGAGTGGCCGGCCTTCAAACGATGTCCCAATCTCCTGCTTCTGTACCAGTCCTGGATACTCAATAACAAGACTGTCCATCCAACCATAGATCTGGGCCAAAGGTTAAAACAAAAATCAGAACAACACAGACTAACACTCTACCCTGCCGTGATAAACATTCTTTTTAATTCTTGAAGAAACCAGGTGAAAGTCCACAGTGCCACCTAGTTTGGGCAGAGTAAGGCAGCAGAATCGAGAGGGACCTTAACAACAACAACTTGCATTTATATAGCGCCTTTGACGTAGTAAAACGTCCCAAGGCGCTTCACAGGGGCGATTATCAAACAAAATTTGACACCGAGCCACAGAAGGAGATATTAGGACAGGTGACCAAGAAGAGCCGAGCAAGGGGGCGCATGTTCAGGGTTGTGAAGGGCAAATGAAGGCAGGATTCAGGCAATGATTCTTTACACAGAGAGTGATCAACAGTTGGATAGTAAATCGGATGATGGTAGGATTGGTCTCCTTTAAGGACGAGGGGAACTGGGCCAAAGGGGCTGCCTTTACCTAAAACCCACTTTGTGACCTGGTGAGGAGGTGGTGAGAGCCAGTTTTAAAAACTTGTAGATTGTAGGAGGAAGGGAGAGACGTGAAAATCTGGGACAAAATGAGTTAGAGCAGAAAACCGTGCGATAAGTCTTGATTTCAACACAGTGAGGATGTCGGGGGAGGAAGAGTGTGTCGGAAAATGTTTTTGGATCTCAGGAGGAACAGGAGAGGAAATAACACGAGAATGAAAAACACTGATTGAGAAAAAGCATAGTGTAGATCAGCACCTAGTTTGGACAGAGTAAGAGAGCAGATGAGGTAAATCAAGGGACATCGTAACAGCGGGACAAGAGAGCACAGACTGCTGGGGTCATCACAGCCACATCCGGCCATATCCGCTTCCGCTTCAGGGAGAAGGAGTGATGTTGGATTGTAATCAGGAGTGGGAATGCTGGCTGAGATTCCTCTCCTCAATCCAGGGGCACTGTGCGGTAACCACTCGCCCAGCTGAGATACACTAACCCAGTGCAGGCCCGGGACACACCAGGTCCTTTCTAGTTTGTACCACTCAGCTACTCACTGCATCCACTCACTATCCCATTAGGGACGGCTACTCCCCATGTTTAATGCAATAAAAAAAATATTCTCCTCACTCCCAGCCCCGTCCAAACCAAAAATAAAAGAGCTTTGCATCCAACGAAATTCTTCATAAGGGCCGGGAGATCTTTTCTAAAGGTTTTCAAAAGTAATAAGGCCTGGACTAATAATGCACAGTCAGAGTTCAAATCCTGCCATCGGATCTGGGCAATTGACATTCTATTTTGTTTTTGTGACTGGAAGCCTGTGGCCAGTGGGGTACCACAGGGATCGGTGCTGGGTCCCTTGCTGTTTGTGGTCTACATTAACGACTTGGATATGAATGTAAAAGGTATGATCAGTAAGTTCGCTGATGATACAAAAATTGGTAGGGTGGTAAATAGCGAGGAGGATAGCCTCAGTCTGCAGGACGATATAGATGGGTTGGTCAGATGGGCGGAACAGTGGCAAATGGAATTTAACCCGGAAAATTGCGAGGTCATGCACTTTGGAGGGACTAACAAGGCAAGGGAATACACAATGAATGGGAGGACCCTAGGCAAGACAGAGGGTCAGAGGGATCTTGGTGTGCAAGTTCACAGATCCCTGAAGGCGGCGGAACAGGTAGATAAGGTGGTAAAGAAGGCATATGGGATACTTGCCTTTATTAGCCGAGGCACAGAATATAAGAGCTTTTTCCCTTCGTTGAGGGTTCTATAACAAGGGGGCATAGATTCAAGGTAAAAGGCGGGAGGTTTAGAGGGGATTTGAGAAAGAACTTTTTCACCCAGAGGGTGGTTGGAGTCTGGAACTCACTGCCTGAAAGGGTTGTGGAGGCAGGAACCCTCACAACATTCAAGAAGCATTTGGATGAGCACTTGAAATGCCATAGCATACAAGGCTACGGACCAAATGCTGGAATATGGGATTAGAGTAGACAGGGCTTGATGGCCGGCACGGACACGATGGGCCGAAGGGCCTCTATCCGTGCTGTATAACTCTATGTCTCTAATTTGACATCTGTCAGAAATAAAAATATTGAAAACTAAAAAGAAAACATTTTTTACCAATTTGATTGCTACTTACCAGCCAATCTAACTAGCACTGGACATACTCAGTAACCAACCTAACTAGTAATGGACATACTAACTAACCAATCTAACTAGTAATGGACATACTCACTAGCCAATCTAACTTGAACTGGACATACTAACCAATCTAGCTAGTAATGGATATACTCACTAACCAATCTAACGAGTAATGGACAACTCAAAACTGTCATACTAACCAAGGTAAGTGGATGTGGGTGTGTGATGAGAGTAAGGTTAGATGGGTGGGCTGGAATTTTGCTGGAAGTATCTCTGAGGAGGAGTGAGATTGAACGGTCTGTGGAAGGGAGGTGCCTGATGGGCCAGTGCTCTTTCCCTGTCCCATCCTCTCTCGTGCTTTTATCTACTGTACCTGCAAGGTCTTCACACACTGACCAAGAGCGTCGGGAGCTGGTTGGTGCCAGCGTTGTATCCGCTGGTTATTACCTTACCTCTGTCCCCAGCGGAGTCACTCAAACCACAGCGGAACCCAAAGGTTTCCCTCCCTCAACACGGGCAGGGCGAGTCGCAGTGCTGTCAGCGCGCAGCGGGCAAATGTGGAGCAACTCCTTCCCAGTAAAACCGCTCGGTACGTACCTCCTCCAGGGTGTGGTAGCTGCCGTAGTTGAAGTTGGAGGCGGTGCGCTCCATCATGGTCGTCCGCTCCAGTTCCGCTCTCTCATCGTCAATCATCACCTGCAGGTAAAACTCGGCTTTAGACAGAAACTCTCACACTCTCGGGACATCTCATAGCCCTTCACAGCCAATCAAGTGTAGTCACTGTTGGTAATGTAAGGAAACGCAGCAGTCCGTTTGCACACAGCAAGATCCCACAAACAGCAATGAGATAAATAACTAGATAATGTTTTAGTGATGTTGATTGGGAGGGGAAAAGTAGATAAATATCGCTAATGTGTTTAATTATATTCAACACATCCTCCTTCTCTCCACTGTCCAATTCAGGAAGAAAGATCAGACTAACTGGCTAATTTATATCGAAAGGTAGACTCTCCATTGACAGGATAAGGGTTCGCAGGGCCTCAGTCACATACTTTGCTTTCTCTCCCACCTATTTTCTCCCTTCACTTCCTCTTCTGACCCCATGTTGGGACACGGTTCCCGGGGCATTAGGCACCCCCTAGTACTCTGCCCATGGGGATAGTCCTCGTATATCAGCCCCTCCAGAGAATATCAGCAGGTTACCCAATACTGGGAGCATCACAAACCAGCCTAATCCTGTACTCACCTGACCCCACCTAACCTCCCCATACACACGGCCCACAAATACACCCCCATATACACGGCCCACAAATACACCCCCATACACAGCCCACAAATACACCCCCATACACAGCCCACAAATACACCCCCATATACACGGCCCACAAATACACCCCCATACACAGCCCACAAATACACCCCCATATACACGGCCCACAAATACACCCACATATACACGGCCCACAAATACACCCCCATACACAGCCCACAAATCCACCCCCATACACAGCCCAGAAATACACCCCCATACACACCCCACAAATACACCCCCATACACACAGCCCACAAATACATCCCCATACACACACCCCACAAATACACCCCCATACACACACCCCACAAATACACCCCCATATACACGGCCCACAAATACACCCCCAAACACACAGCCCACAAATACACCCCCAAACACACAGCCCACAAATACACCCCCATATACATGGCCCACAAATACACCCTCAAACACACACCCCACATACAGATACTCCACATATATCCACACACACACTCCTACTCACATATACATACACACACCCCACATACCTTAAAACACACACCTACAAACTCAAGTACCCTACATACACCCCCAAACACACACAAGCCATCACACACACCCAGCCTTAATACCCTAATACACCCCCCACACCCACATACAATTACACACACCGCCCTACACTCACACCCAAGTGCATACACTTCCACATGCACATCCCCACCCTCGTACCCGCCTACACACACTCGCATATACTTACACACACCCCTACTCTCATACACCTCCCCCAAACACACACAAATGCTCCCACTCACACCTCCACTTGCATATCTTAATACACACCCACATGCCCCCATTCGCATACAGTTACACACACCCCTACTCACACATAGCCACCTAAACATACTCACATATGCTTACACACACCCTTACACACACCCTTACACACAGCTTGTGTACATAACCACTTGCACGTGCTCACACACACCCCCTGTCACACACACACCCCCTGTCACACACACCCCCCCGTCACACACACACCCCCTGTCACACACACACCCCCTGTCACACACACACCCCCTGTCACACACACACCCCCTGTCACACACACCTCCAGCAGGGGCCGCTGGAATAAAATTAAGAGTGGGAAACCTGGCTGAATATCTCCCCCTCCAGCCCTGTACACTGGGCCCAATTGTAGCCCCTCTACCTGGCATGGTTTGGTTTAGTTGTTGACGCACCTGCAGGTCTTCAATCATTACCGAATACTGAATCCCGCTGTGCTCCAGAAACACTTTGAAAGACTGAAGACTGCCCTGTGGAACATGGACATCTATAATGAGGTCAGACTTGACGGGACTGCGCCAGATATCAAGCTAGAGAGAAAGAAAGAGGAGAAAAATTACGTTTATATTTAACATATAATATATCTGTAATACATAATCGACATAATATAGGCCGAGTTTGCTGGCAAACACCTGTCGATTAGTGTACAGCTGAACGTAGCATCTGGTGACGTCATCAGAAGGATGATGTCGCCCGAAAACCAGATGTTCCCACACGCTGTCGCCAATCACCGCGTGTGATTTTTCGGCCAGCTCCTAGTGATCAGCTGCTGAACATCTCTCGATGGATTCAACGTGACGGTTTCACACTGTGAGTCCTCTGGCCTCCGCTTCATTCTACTTCAGCGACGTGAGACACAACGGGAAGGAAAATCGGGGCGGGGTGTATAACGGGCGGTCGATCCCCCACAGCCCGTGTCCGTCACACACCAGATGTCACACTTTGCTACAGAGGCAAAGCAAATTTTTCTTTTGAAAAGAAGGTGGGGTGGGGGTTGCGGAGAAAGCCATTCGTTGACCTGGAGCTTGAAATTTACAACCAGTTCGAACTGCCCTCTGATTGGTCCCAGCAATTTCTAAGTAGCTACAAAACCTGGATTAGCCCAGTTAAAACGGTGGCCTGAAAGGGACAGGACAGATTAACAGCTAAATATCACAACGGTGGTGCAGGCTGCGGACTATATTTGAGCAATGCCATGGGAGGTTGAGTGATGAAGCGTTCCCCGGGTGTTTGTAGTTCCCTCTGTGGTTTATGGTCAGAGATGCAGTTTTACGTTCTGACTTACCTGGAGATGGTCATGTTCCTCCAGGGACATCACCAGGCTGACCTGTTCCTCATCTGTGGGCGTCAGCCGTAGGACCTGGTCCCTGCAAACACACCAAGTGTCAGTATCAATGTTTAGTTGTTGGGCCGTTTATTAATTATTAATAAAGAATGGACTTGCATTTATACAGCACCCTTCATGGCCTCAGAAGATCCCAAAGTGCTTTACAGCCAATGAACTACTTTTTGAAGTGTAGTCACTGCTGTAATGTAGGAAACGCGGCAACCAAATTACACACAGCAAGATCCCACAAAAAAGCAATGAAATAAATGACCAGATCAATCTGTTTTTGATGCTGGTTGGGGGATAAATATTGTCCAGGACACCAGGGGAGAACTCCCCTGCTCTTCTTCCAAATAGTGCCATGGGATCTTTTAGGTCCACCTGAGAGGGCAGACAGGGCCTCAGTTTAACGTCTCATCCGAAAAACGACAGTGCGCTGGGAGAGTCAGCCTCGATTTTGTGCTCAAGCCTCTGGAATGAAGCTTCGAACCTACAAGCTTCAGAGGTGAGAGTTTGATCCTGAGCTGGTGCAGCGCAGGCACCTGATGAGAGGAGAGATATTGAAAGATACTTTGTGAAGCTATGAGAGAACTTTCTGGGATCATTTTGATCTGCAAGGATGCATCACAACCTCTGGGAACAATTAAAGAGAACAAATATATTTTGGCACTTATTTTTGCCACCATTTCTCCCTTCTCTCCTGCCCACTTCTTATGAAGGAGCTGACTCCTGCTGAGGTCTGGTTCCTGGGTCATTCTTCAAGAGAGTGCCTTCACAGCGAGTGTTGGGATGAACACAAGGGATGGAGTGTAAATCTCAGGATCGGTCCCTTAGTGTGTTGGCTTTATATAAAGTGCTCAAATTGTATGTGTGTGCACTTCTTAAAATTAAAAATGGTGAGATGTTAGTGCTGGGGAAATGGAACACTTTCCATTTCAGGTTCCCCGTGTCAGTATGGGGAACTCCCAGGTCAGATATAGTAGAGTAAAGCTCTCTCTACTCTGACCCACCCTGACAGGACCACTCCCTACTGCTCCAGTGTGACAATTTTCCACTTCCCACACCAGCTAACCTGTGGCTTCCTTCATCGCTAATTTTAATGCCAAATTATGGGCAGTTTTACGATGGGTGATTCTCGCCCATGAGGAACTGGAGTTGAGACTAAGCCCAAAGTCATCTGGTAGACAACATCTACTGGAGGGAGAGAGATGTGATCTTCACCCCATCAGTTTGGACAAGGTTTGAACCTAGAGCCCAATGTTGTAAGGTCCGTTAGCCCCACCACAGTCTACGATTAGCCATCAAAAGAACGATTCTTTCCCATTCTCTCCAAGGTGCTGACGCATCAGGATCGCCAGAATATCTCATCTAGGTATCCATTGATCATGTGTTTTGGGCATGGGGAACATCACAACCAAACCTGATCCTCTCAGCGTCCTGCGCATCTTTTAGAAGGAGCAGCCCTGGATGAGTTTCCCACCCTCCTGAGCCCCAGGGCAACAGAGGTCAACTGTCATGCCCTCTTGCACTATGCACCGGCTGAGGTCAGCCAACTCAACAAAGGGCGAGGGTCAGATCTGGGACCTGTCCAGTTCCACACCAAGAGGTTCTCATAAAGACCCTCCACCCTTGAGTCGGAGCGGACAAACTAATATCGAGGAACCTGCTTGAAAAGAAATCTCGCCACAAGGTAGTAACTCACCCCTCGAAACTTCTCTGGGTGCAAACGGCCACCAGCAGAGCTGAGAAAACCAAAAGCGTCCTCATGGTGAAGCCTTGTGAAAAGGAACAATGTGCCGGGCTATATTTAAAGCTGAGAGGCGGCCAGGGAGTCACCAGATAAAGACAAAGATAATGACTAGCATTAATCTGTAGAAATGGTGCCACGTGGAATAATTCCCACGCAGATTGAGGCTGCTTATATCAATACCTTGTTTGTTTTTCCAGCAAAGTCCTGATGATTTTGAATAAAAATGTTTAACAATTTAATAATCTGATGATATGCAAATAAATTGCAGGATTGAAAAGCTATGCTTTGGCAACATCCAGTTAAACCAATTATTCAACTCTATTTCTTCTTTGTGGATATTTATAAAACATATTCTTTTGTGGGCTGAGGGGAAGTGTACAGATAGCTCACTAGGTTAATGCACTGCCCAGTGAATTACTGACCTATTCAGACCAGGGAGGTTGTTGTTTCAAAGCCTGCTCTGTGCTGACTTACCTGATCTCAGCTGGAGCAGTGTTTGGAAGGAGTGCAGAGGAAATAGTTTCATTGTATCTACCCCATCAAATCACTTTATCATTTTAGACACTAAGGTTAGATCACCTCTCAATCTCCTATATTCAAGGGAATACAAGCCAAGTTTATGCAACCTGTCCTCATAATTTAACCCTCTAAGCCCAGTATCATTCTGGTGAATCTGCACTGTAACTCCTCCAAGGCCAATATATCCTTCCTGAAGTGTGGTGCCCAGAACTGAAAACAATTTTACAACACCAAGTTATAGTCCAGCAATTTTATTTGAAATTCACAAGCTTTCGGAGGCTTCCTCCTTCCTCAGGTGAATGTTGTGGAAATGAAATCCTCGAACCTCTCGCATTTATAAATCACAGAACAATACTTGGTGATTACAGACAGTCCTTTCAACTGCCCGTTGCCAAGGCAATCAGTGTGCAGACAGACAGGTGTTACCTACAAGGTCTCCGAATATACAAACCACCAAAAAAACACAGAGATAGAGAGGCAGAAACATAGAAAAGACAGCAAATGACCCGTTATATTAAAAACAGATAACATTTGTTCGCTGGTGGGATAACGTGTAGCGTGACATGAACCCAAGATCCCGGTTGAGGCCGTCCTCATGGGTGCGGAACTTGGCTATCAATTTCTGCTTGACGATTTTGCGTTGTCGTGTGTCTCGGAGGCTGCCTTGGAGTACGCTTACCCGAAGGTCGGTGGCTGAATGTCCTTGACTGCTGAAGTGTTCCCCGACTGGGAGGGAACCCTCCTGTCTGGCGATTGTTGCGCGGTGTCCGTTCATCCGTTGTCGCAGCGTCTGCATGGTCTCGCCAATGTACCATGCTCTGGGGCATCCTTTCCTGCAACGTATGAGGTAGACAACGTTGGCCGAGTCACAGGAGTATGAACCATGCACCTGGTGGGTGGTGTCCTCTCGTGTGAACGCAGAACTGAACGCAGCGCTCCAGATGGGGTCCGACCAAGGCTCTGTATAACTGAAGCATCACTTCCTCACATTTGTATTCCAGCCAACAGTAAGTTGTGTGGATGGGAGCAGGAAATGATAGAGGGACATCAACAGACTAAGTGAGTGGGCAAAACTGTGGCAGATGGAGTTCAATGTGGGGAAGTGTGAGGTCACCCACTTTGGATCCGAGAAAGACAAATTGAAATATTTTCTTAACGGGGAGAGACTAGGAGCTGTGGATGAACAAATGGATTTGGGTGTCAATGTGCACAAATCACTAAAAGCTAGTGCACAGGTACAAAAAATAATCTGAAACTCACTCCCCTAAAAGGCGTTGGATTCTGGGTCAATTGAAATTTTCACAACTGAGATTGGTCGATTTTTGTTGAATAAGGTATCAAGGGATATGGAGCAAAGGCTCCAAATGAAGTTGAGGTACAGATCAGCCATGATCGAATTGAATGGCAGAACGGGTTAAAGGGGCCGAATGGCCTCCTCCTGTTGCTTTGATTGACCTCCGACAATCACGGCCATCTTCCCCTGTGACCCCAGCCACTGGAGGGTTTCCCCATGACCTCCATTGACCTCATTTTTCGGAGGGCTCCTTGGTCTCGTACTTGGTCAAATTCTCCCTTGATGTTGAGGGGCGGCCACTCTCACCCCTCCTCTAGCATTAAGCCCTTGCATCTGTGCCTTGATCAAGACTGTGATGAGGTCTGGAGCCCAGAGGTTCTGGCAGAACCTGAGCTGGTGAGCAGGTTATTGGTTAGCGGGTGTTGCTTGCTGACGCTGTTTGGATGTCCCGAGGACAGGAATGAGTCGATATAAATCTATTAACTTTCCTTTACATTTTTCTTAAAGGCAAATAAGAGATTGAAATACTATTCTTTTTTTTAGCAATTTACCAATAAGTAATGTTTTATCTATAGCCTTAAGATCAGTCATGATCTAATTGAATGGCGGAACAACCTCGAGGGGCTGAATGGCCTCCTCCAGTTCCTATGTTCCTTTGCTCTCCAGTATTTTATTTCATTTCTCCATTTACAGTTCATTTGCTGTTACTGGCAGAAAAAGTAAAATAACAAACAAAATTGTATTTTCTAAAACATTTATCCAATGCACTGGGGTTAAAAGAATCACTTAATTACGAGCTGGGGACTTCCAGCCCTGGTCTGCTTCTGGAGAGATTCTTCCAGTTCATCAGCAATATATGTTAAAAATCTGATGCATTTCCTCTCAACATTTACCATTAGAATTCCGATGCGGACTTTAGAATGGAAACTTCCTACGTAAAGTTGTCTTGGCTTGAATGGGCTGGTCAGCAGATGGTGCGGTCCAGTCAATGGGTGGGTTAGCCCTGGGACGGTGGGTAGAGTGTCCTCATGTGTGGGTTGCTGGCCCATGGTCAGCGGGTAAGCTGGCTGGCATCGTGAGGAGGGGGATGATGGGTTGGGGTTCCAGGGCATGGCCTGGTGCTTGGGGTGGTGGCCCGGGGGACAGTGAGGGGCAAGTGGCCTGGGGTCAGTCGGGGTTTAGATGTCCCAGGGTCAGTGCAAGGAGGTGTGGCCTGGGGTCAGTGGGGAGCAGGCCTGGGGTCAGCGAGAGGGGTCTCGGGGTAATTGGGGCAGTCTCCTCACAGGGGACAGAGGGACGTAGTGGCCTTGGGTCAGTGTGGGGAGGTGACCCGCCCAGTGGGGGAGGGTGGAGGGGAGTCGGCTGTGGTCAGTGAGCATGTCCCAGGGTCAGGGGGTGGAGGGCGTTCCACTGAGTTGGGGGAGTGAGGGGAATAGCCTGGGGTCAGTGGGCGTGTCCTGTGGTCAGTGGGCGTGTCCTGTCGCCACAGTGGGCGTGTCCTGCGGCCAGTGGGCGTTTCCCAGGGCGAGTGGGCGGGGCTCGGGGCCAGCTGGTGTTTTCCTGAGTCCTCGAGTTAGTGGGCGGGGCCCGGGGGTCAGTGGGCGGGGTCCCGGGGGTCAGTGGGCGGGGTCCCGGGGGTAAGTGGGCGGGGGTGGGCGGGGCCACGCGTTATGAATTTCCCGCGTCCAGTTTTTAAAAATCTTTGCCGACGTCAAGCGAGATGACGTACGTTAGCGGAAGTAGGTCATTGTATTTCCGGTGGCGGCGGAGCGGGTCGGTGAGTGAATGAATGCGGCGGCCGGAGTTACCGGGGGTCCGGGGATCGGAGGGCCCGGGGGTCCGGGGATCGGAGTTACCGGGGGTCCGGGGATCGGAGTTACCGGGGGTCCGGGGATCGGAGTTACCGGGGGTCCGGGGATCGGAGGGCCCGGGGTTACCGGGGGTCCGGGGATCGGAGGGCCCGGAGTTACCGGGGGTCCGGGGATCGGAGGGCCCGGGGTTACCGGGGGTCCGGGGATCGGAGGGCCCGGGGGTCCGGGGATCGGAGGGCCCGGGGGTCCGGGGATCGGAGGGCCCGGGGGTCCGGGGATCGGAGGGCCCGGGGTTACCGGGGGTCCGGGGATCGGAGGGTCCGGGGGTCCGGGGACCGGAGTTACCGGGGATCGGAGGGCCCGGGGAGCCCGGGGTTACCGGGGGTCCGGGGAGCCCGGGGTTACCGGGGGTGTGGGGTGCCCCGCCCGGGGGTGTGGGGCCCGGGGGCCCGACCACTGGGCCTGTTGAGGCGGGCGGGCCCTCCACTCCCTCCCTCCCTCCCGCCTTTTTGCTGCTTTTGGGAAACTCCTCGAATCCGGTTTATTCTTTACTGAAAACCGTTAAACTGTCAGTTTGTGTCCACAGAAATGAACCCAGCGGGAAATGGGCCCCCCGGCACCGCTCTCATCGACCGCACCATCCAGATGAGGAAAGAGGCGCAAGCCAGGAAGGTGATGCTGGTCTGGGGGCTGCTCAATGTGGGGCTCGCTGGGATGGTCTACATGGAGATGTGAGTGGTTGTTCCCTCTCCACTCGCAGTGACTCTCATTTGTCTTTAAATTGTGGAGATAAAATTTGACACCTGGTGTTAGAATGAAAGATTTGCATTTCTATAGCGCCTTCCACAACCTCGGGACGCCCCAAAGCGCTTTACAGCCAATGGAGTACTTTTTGGAAGTGTAGTCACTGTTGTAACGTAGGGAAACGCGGCAGCCAGTTTGCGCACAGCAAGATCCCGCTAATAGGAACGAGATGACCTGTCTTAGTGGTGTTGGTTGAGAGATCAATATTGGCCCAGGACACCGGGGAGAACTCCCCCCTGCTCTTCTTCGTGTCATCAGAAAGCAAGGGCTGTCTTGTGGTGCCACCCGACGACCCAGTGAGTAGCTGAACCGGACAGACCAGCTTCTTTCCCCATTCGGGTGTGTTAGTCGATCTTGGCCGATTGCAGCGTTCCGGGGTTAAAATCGGCCTTGGCTCCCCTGGGAAAATCGGCCAGACTCACCGCTCCCGAATCGCCTGCCGACACTCGCTGCGCGGGCTAACACGTGGAGGGTGGCCTCTCTCCGTGAGGTACTGGGAAGGTGACTTTGGAACCACAGGTCACAGCGGCAAAGGGAACATTGGCAGAAAAAGGAGGAGCAATAAGAAACTTTGTGAATCTGGATTAGTCTCTAACTTTGAGAGCTGGCGAAGACATCCATCAGTCTCGTTACTGGTAACGGGTTACTGGTCCAGAGTAATGGGCCAGAAAGGCATTTACTGATGGAGTGGGAGAGGGGCCTCAGTAATTTGCTTTTAAACCCTTGTCTTGAGTTCAAACACAAGGTGTTTGATTCCCAGCTAATCGTATTAATTTTTATTTTTGAGTCAAGATGCACATATTTTATAATTTTTTTTAAAAATCTCATTTTGCAGGACTGGCAAATTGCTGAGCAAATTCTACAACATCAGCTACTGGCCCCTGTGGTATATTGGTGAGTAACTCTGTGCTATCTGGAGAACTTAGTTGCCGATTGTGCTGTCTCCCACTGATTAAATGTGCTCCTCTGGTTAAATTATGAGGGCTGGTTGCATAGACGAGGCTTGTTTACCTCGGAGTATAGAAGATTAAATGGTGATCTGATTGAGGTGTTTGGGTAGATAGAGAGAAACTATTTCTTCTAGTGGGGTGTCTAGAATAAGGGGGCATAACCTTATCATTAAAGCTAGGCCGTTCAGGGGTGATGTCAGGAAACACTTCTTCACACAAAGGGGAGTGGAAATCTGGAACTCTTTTTCCCTCCCCCACCCAAAAAACTGTTGAGGCTGGGGGTCAATTGAAAATTTCAAAACTGGGATTGATAGATTTTTGTGAGGCAAAGGTTATGGAACCAAGGCGGGTAAATGGAGTTGAGATACAGATCAGCCATGATCTAATTGAATGGCGGGACAGGCTCGAGGGGTTGAATGGCCTCCTCCTGTTCCTATGGCAGTTGCGGGTCACGGCAGGTTATTGGGCAAGAGCGGGGCGGGGGGTGGGCCTTTGCCCCGTGCCCTGGGCTGGTGTCTCTGCCACCTCTCGGAGACGCTTATACATCCCGCAGAACCTTCCGGTGCCCCAGGTGGTTGCTGTCCGTTTTCGTTCCTTCCCTTCAGCCTCAGCTATTTGCCAGTTGTGTCTTGTAGAATATAGGAGTTCAGTAGGCGGCCACTCGGCCCATCGTGCCTGTGCTGGCTCTCTGAAAGAGCTAGCCTCCCGGTCCCGTTCCCCTTCCCCGTGCCCCTTTAAAAAAAATTAATTTTTCAAATATTTATTTGCTTCCATTTTTAAAAGCTATTCTGGATTGTGATTCCACTAAGACGTTCCATGTCCTGAGAATTATTTCTAAGTTCTCTGTTCTGGTGATGATCCTAAACATGTGCCCTCTGGTTACCAACTCATCCAGTGGGAATAGCTTTTCCCTTGGGCTGCTCTGATGTTCTCCTTTCCACATCAAGGCCAGTCCTTGCTGAGAGCAGCTAACTCCACACTGACCGTAGGATCGATGTTTGTAGCTTCCCGTTCCGTGTCGTTCAGCTTAAGAGTTTCAATTTCTACGGAGCCCGCTCCGTATCTTGAATCCCACGCAAAACACTGCCTGAATTTAGTTTGGTGTATTCTGTTGCACGTCTTGTAACTTTCCGATTTCTCTCTCTTTTGTTCCAGAGCTCGGACTGGTCACCTTGTTTTGCCTGAATGCTTTATTTGATTTCTGGCGTTATTTCAGGAGTGCCGTGGTCCCAGCCAGCCTTGTGATGAGCCCACAGCAGCAAACCCTGCTGGGAATGAGGAACTCAGGTAAGTTGGGACGTAGCTGCGGCCCAGTGTGGGGAGAGAGAACGGTTAAGGAACTCCGGTCCCTAGCTCCCGACTCCACCCCTCTCCCTGGCCACTGTCTGAGGCTGAACCAGACCGTCTGCAACCCTGGCGTCCAATTTGATCCTGAGATGAGCTTCCGACCACATATCTGCTCCATCACCAAAACCGTCTACTTCCACCTCTGTAACATCGCCTATCTCCGCCCCTGCCTCAGCTCATCTGAAACTGAAACTCTCATCCATGCCTTTGTTACCTCCAGACTTGACTATTCCAATGCTCTCCTGGCCAGCCTCCCATCTTCCACCCTCCATAATCTCTGCTGCCAGTGCCCTAACTTGCACCAAGCCCCTCCATGGTCTCGCTACCCACCACCCCCACCCCACAAATCTCCATAATCTCCTCCAGCCCTACAACCCTCCGAGATCTCTGCCCTCTCTTCTCAGGTCCCTTTGTAACTGTAACCCCTCACCCCGGTCCCCGGTTACACATCCTTGTGAATCTACGCTGCATCTTCTCCATTGCTTTTTTGCTTTTCTATCCTTCCTATAATGAGCTGGTCAAAACTATACACAATGATCCCAACTGCAACCTCACCTGAGGTCTTGGACCAGTCCAAAAATTGCCTCCTGGCTTTTACAGTCTGTGCTCTAGATACAAAAACCAAGGGGGTAAGAGGCACCACAGTGTTGAGGTGGTTGAAGAATCCGAGTAGGAGACGGGGAGGATGAGTTCAACACAACGAGGAAGAACATGGGGGTTGGGACTTCTGAACGTTGGATGTGATGGGTGAGGAAGGTGAAGAGCAGTACTGACCATATGGAGATGACAAAAGTCTCAACGGGAAGCGAGAGGGGGGACCTATAACCGAGTACTTAACCTGTCGCAACTCTTCTCTCCTCAGCGATACAGACGACTCCGCAGCAGAAGCCAGCCACCACGTCCACCCCCAACAGCTCCCCGCCGGGCATGGCCCAGGGGCAGAGCGTGCTGTCCTACAGCCCTTCGCGGCCCCTCTGCCCCAGTCCCAAGTTCAGCCCCAACTGTATAACGGGGTTTAGCCCAACCATGCCGACCCCTTCCCCGCCAGGGAGTGGATCCTTCCCGTCCTCTGTGATGTACTCGTCTGGCAACAGCTTCAATACGGTACGTAGAAACGGAGGGGAGGTGGGGTGGAATCTAACCATTGGGATCAATATTTGACGTTCACTGGTATCTCTAAAATCCCCATTATGGGTTTGTAACCATGTTCCCGTTTTCCCCATCTCGCCTGACAGTAAGAAAGAAAGAACTTGCATTTATATCGTGCCTTTTTGAAATACTCTTTGAAGTGTAGTCACTGTTGTAATATGGGCAACGTGGCAGCCATTTTGTGTAGGGCAAGGTCCCACAAACAGCAATGTGATACCGACAAAATAATCTGTTTTAATGATGTTGGTTGAGGGATAAATATTGGCCAGGACACTGGGAGAGCTCCCCTGCTCTTCAAAATAGTGCCTGGGGATCTTTTACATCCATCCGAGAGAGCAGACGGGGCCTCAGCTTAATGCCTCATCCGAAAGACAGCATCTCTGACAATGCAGCACTCTCTCAGTATTGCACTGGGGGTGTCAGCCTAAATTTTGTGCTCAAGTCTCTGGAGTGAGACTTGAACCCACAACCTTCTGACTCCGAGGCGCGAGTGCTACCACCGAACCACGGCTGACATTGTTAAGACACTGACCCGAGCTGGGGTGGCTGTTCCGCAAATGTCCGTGGCCCTCGGGTGCCTCAATCGAGTGCCGTTCTTTACTGCGTGAGCCGTTGACAGTGAGTGTTGAGAGCTATTCCTCCGTGGGTGATATTACGATCAGCCCCGATGCTGTCCACACCTCGGCCAAATCTGTGCTCTTTGTAGCCGGGATGGCAACGAGCACTGTGACCTTTGACTTATTCTGCTCCCCTCCCCCAGTCTCTGGGTCACCGGGTACAGGTTTGCCCCCCGCACTGTCGCTGTAGCTCGGCACAGATCATAGAAATCTGGGGCGTCCCTGATCTTGCGTTTATATAGTGCCTTTAAGGTAGTAAAATGTCCCAAGGCGTTCATAGCTTTTACCCATTAAACTTTTGAGGGAAGTTTTTGCCATATTTTATATTTTGCAACAAAAAAAAGGAAAGTCTTCCCATGTCAACAGATGAGATGGTGGAGACTTCCCCAGAGGACCAGCTGGGTGTATCAGTGAGTAACTGATCCCAGCCAGGGCTGCGATAGGCCTCAGTGCTCCTGGGTTATGGAGGGGGAAAGGCGGCCAGGATTCCCATTCCTCGTACTGGGAGTCCATGTGCGGACAGGGTCGGGCTTGGCCATGGCCATGATGACCCCACCCCCCTGGAATCACCGTCAAAGCCACCGAGTAAATGCTGGGCAGGGTCCTTGAGCTGGCGGGGGGGTGGCCCGGATTAGACTGTATCTTCAGCGTGGAACGGAGAAAATTGGCAAGAGAAACACAAGAGATGGGTGAGATCCTAAATGAATATTTCACATCGGTGTTTACGGTTGAGAAAGGCATGGATGTTAGGGAACTTGGGGAAATAAATAGTGATGTCTTGAGGAGTATACATATTACCGAGAGGGAGGTGCTGGACGTCTTAACGCGCATCAAGGTAGATAAATCTCCGGGACCTGATGAAATGTATCCCAGGACGTTATGGGAGGTTAGGGAGGAAATTGCAGGTCCCCTAGCAGAGATATTTGAATCATCGACAGCTACAGGTGAGGTGCCTGAAGATTGGAGGGTGGCAAATGTTGTGCCTTTGTTTAAGAAGGGTGGCAGGGAAAAGCATGGGAACTGCAGACCGGTGAGCCTGACATCTGTAGTGGGTAAGTTGTTAGAGGGTATTCTGAGAGACAGGATCTACAGGCATTTGGAGAGGCAGGGACTGATTAGGAACAGTCAGCATGGTTTTGTGAGAGGAAAATCATGTCTCACGAATTTGATTGAGTTTTTTGAAGGGGTAACCAAGAAGATAGATGAGGGCTGTGCAGTAGACGTGGTCTACATGGACTTCAGCAAAGTCTGACAAGGTACCGCATGGTAGGTTGTTACATAAGGTTAAAACTCACGGGATCCAAGGTGAGGTAGCCAATTGGATACAAAATTGGCTTGACGACAGAAGACAGAGGGTGGTTGTAGAGGGTTGTTTTTCAAATTGGAGGCCTGTGACCAGCGGTGTGCCTCAGGGATCGGTGCTGGGTCCGCTGTTATTTGTTATTTATATTAATGATTTGGGTGAGAATTTAGGAGGCATGGTTAGTAAGTTTGCAGATGACACCAAGATTGGTGGCATTGTGGACAGTGAAGAAGGTTATCTAGGATTGCAACGGGATCTTGATAAATTGGGCCAGTGGGCCGATGAATGGCAGATGGAGTTTAATTGAGATAAATGTGAGGTGATGCATTTTGGTAGATCGAATCGGGCCAGGGCATTGGGGAGAGTTATAGAACAAAGAGATCTGGGAGTACAGGTTCATAGCTCCTTGAAAGTGGAGTCACAGGTGGATAGGGTGGTGAAGAAGGCATTCAGCATGCTTGGTTTCATTGGTCAGAACATTGAATACAGGAGTTGGGATGTCTTGCTGAAGTTGTACAAGACATTAGTAAGGCCACACTTGGAATACTGTGTTCAGTTCTGGTCACCCTATTATAGAAAGGATATTATTAAACTAGAAAGAGTGCAGAAAAGATTTACTAGGATGCTACCGGGACTTGATGGTTTGACTTATAGGGAGAGGTTGGATAGACTGAGACTTTTTTCCCTGGAGAGTAGGAGGTTTAGGGGTGATCTTATAGAAGTCTATGAAATAATGAGGGGCATAGATAAGGTAGATAGTCAAAATCATTTCCCAAAGGTAGGGGAGTCTATAACGAGGGGTCATAGATTTAAGGTGAGAGGGGAGAGATACAAAAGGGTCCAGAGGGGGAATTTTTTCACTCAAAGGGTGGTGAGTGTCTGGAACGAGCTGCCAGAGGCAATAGTAGAGGCGGGTACAATTTTGTCTTTTAAAAAGTATTTGGACAGTTACATGGGTAAGATGGGTATCGAGGGATATGGGCCAAGTGCAGGCAATTGGGACTAGCTTAGTGGTATAAACTGGGCGACATGGACATGTTGGGCCGAAGGGCCTGTTTCCATGTTGTAAACTTCTATGATTCTATGATTCTAAAAGTAGGCTTGGGACCGACTGCAGAAAACCAACGGTGAAGGAGCACTGGAATTTCAAGCAGCCCTGGTTATTGCTGTCATGAGCAGGACTGTGGGACTGACCAGGAAGCCTGTCGCACGGTGGGAGTCCCAGTGCGGTGCGCCACGGGAGACGAGAAGGCCAGGGACCTTCCTGACCCCCCCCACCGTGCCACTGTGAGGAAGCCTTGCTGGGCTCACCCCCACCTCTCTTCCCCACTTCCTGATTCCTGCCCGGTTTCAGGTCCGTCTGCCCGGGAGTCCCCCACCCACCCCACCAGATAGAGAAAAATACACGTGAATCTTCTCTCGGAATCCTTGGTGTTTGATTGTGAACCAAAGGGAGTGATTGCGAAAGGTGCTTTCTTTCCATACTCCTGTGGGGCTGGCTGTGTTCTGGTCGCAGGTGAAAATGACAGCTCCTTTACCCTGACCTCCGTTGCCATGTGTTTAATTCAGTCCGTTTTCCCACCGTTCCCGGTTTTGTGTAATCCCAGTTCCATTAATTGCGTTGCCATCTGGTGAGGAGTTTTCAGTTTCTCATCATTTTGTTTAAAAGCGCGTCAGCCCTGGGTGGAATTGCCCGCGCTGCCAGGTCTGATGACTCAGTAAGTTTTTATATCCACTGAGTAGCTGAACCGTACTGACCAGGGGGGATCCCAGATTCTTTCCCGATCCATGCGGGACTGGCTGATCTCATCCGGTGTGGCATTCGAGCTGAACTGATCGGCTTATGAGCCCTGGGTTAGCAAAGAGGAAAGTGGCCAGAACTCCTGCCCCTGGTCGTGATCGAGTGGCTCTTATTTTAAGCGTGTAGACAGTGGGATAGGACAACCGGTTTGCAGATGATGACTCCCATGGTGGAATACCCTTTGACTCACATTGGAGCATTGGCTGGTTATAATTGTGGAAGGTTCGGTTCATACCCCTCTCTTTAAACCGACCCCTACCCAAACCCTTTTATATTACAGATCTGCTTCAAGTTGAATAATACGATAAATAATATGCTGGAGCTCCAAGTACTGTGGAATCTACATTAACCCGCTGCTCTACGTACACATGAACCAGCAGCTCTGTTCTACGTTCACAGTAGTAGGCAGCTCTGCTCCTCTCCACTGCTCCGAGTGTAATCTTGCACGTGCATAGTTGTGTGAAGGTCTAGAGCAGTATTGCCTTGTGGCCGAGGACATCCACTGGCGCTGGGAACGGCTGTGTTCTGGTGGGACTGAGAGAAATCTCCTCTGGAGGCAACTCTGTGCATCTCTGGAACTAAAAACAGCCCCGAATGCCCCTGAAGTTCTCCGTTTGTCTCTCAGTCACGGAACAGTGTGTTGGAGGGGCTGGGAGGGGAGGGAGAATGTCTTTTAATATTGCTGTAGCTGAAATGATATGAAACGTGACAGGAAGTAGATAAATTAAGAACAAGCTGGATAAGTTTTCTGGTCAAAGAACTAACTGAGGAGTAATGGAAAGTGTAGTGTGTGCTCACTGACCTACATTGGCTCCCGGTCCGGGAACGCCTCGATTTTAAAATTCTCATCCTTGTTTTCAAATTCCCTCCATGGCCTCGCCCCTCCCTATCTCTGTAATCTCCTTCAACTACACCCATCCGGGATCCCTGCGCTCCTCCAATTCTTGCCTCTTACACATCCCCGATTTTAATCGCTCCACAATTGGCAGGCGTGTCTTCAGCTGCCTAGGCTCTAAGCTCTGGAATTCCTGCCCTAAACCTCTCCGCCTCTCTACCTCTCTCTAAACCTTTAAGTGGTTCCTTAAAACCTACCTCTTTGACCAAGCTTTTGGTCACCTGACCTAATATCTCCTTATGTGGCTCGGTGTCAAATTTTGTTTGAAAATCGCTCCTGTGAAGCGCCTTGGGACGTTTTACTGTGTTAACGGCACAACATAAATTCAAGTTATTTTTATTCTTTGAAGACAGCAATAATTTTTTTTCTCGCCCTGTATGTTCCAGTGGGTTTTTGTTTTTACAGTTCTATACTGTTATGTTAATAAATGGAAATTGTTTTTTGGCGAGTGTAAATGAGGGGCTGAGGAACCTCAGCGCAGGACACCAGCAAGGGTGAAAAGACTAGGACAGACGATGAGGAAGAAAGAACTTGCATTTATACAGCACCTCTCACGACCTCAGGACGTCCCAAAGCGCTTTACAGCCAATGAAGTAATTTTGAAATCACCGTTATAATGTAGGGAAATGCGGCAGCAATTTTGCGCAAAGCAAGATCCCACAAACAGCAATGAAATAAATGACCAGACAATCTGTTTTAGGTGTTGGTTGAGGGATAAATATTGGCCAGGACTCCCCTGCTCCTCGTCCAATAGTGGCCGTGGGATCTTTTATGTCCACCTGAGAGGGCAGACGGGGCCTCGGTTTAACGTCTTATCTGAAAGACGGCACCTCCAACAGTGCAGCACTCCCTCAGTACTGCACTGGGAGTGTCAGCCTGAATTATGTGCTCAAGTCTCTGGAGTGGGACTTGATTTACCTCAAAAATTTGGTTCAAGATGTGTT
The DNA here is from genome assembly GCF_035084215.1 of Heptranchias perlo. Taxonomy (NCBI): domain Eukaryota; kingdom Metazoa; phylum Chordata; class Chondrichthyes; order Hexanchiformes; family Hexanchidae; genus Heptranchias; species Heptranchias perlo. Next base: position 44,621,665 of record NC_090348.1, on the reverse strand, counting down.
TAGGTAACGCCAAGCTTAGATTTTAAAAGCCTTGATTGTCGGAGGAAGGGGAGACAGGGGGAGCTCGAGAGTTCCTCCACTTTGAAGTCCTGGGAAAGAATAAGTTAGAGTAGGAGACTGACTCGATTTCAACACGGTGACGATGCAGGGGGTGGTGAGGAAGAGTGAGTGGGATGATGTGTTTGAAACAAAGGCTGTGATAGACCGGGAGGTTTGGGGGGGGGGTTTGGGGGTGATTTGGAGGCCAGAGACGAGGGGCTTTTGTTAGCTAAACTGCTGGAGACTTTATTCTTTCCTATTTTCCTTTAGGGCTCCAGCTTCAGTCCCCTTCAGAATTCGTGCTTGTACAATAACAGCGTGGGGAGTACAGAGGGCTCCAGCCTGAGAGCCCGTTACCGATCTGCACCTTCCGTGTACAGCGCTCCCCTCACACGAGATGAGTACGTGACCGACATGAAGTCTCTGGAGAACTTCCTCCGCTCTGAAGAGGAGAAGCAGGGCCGCAGCCAGCTGGGTCAGTTGAGGCTTGAACTTTTGGTGTGATATAATCGGAACCGTACAGAACAGTGAGGGACCCGGATTCAGGGGCCTGGTCTGTACTGCGTTAGCCGATCTCAGCCGGGGCAGTTTGAGGACGGTTGCAATCATTGGCGTCTCTATGTTTTGGATGGGAGGGCAAGGGGACTTTCAGTCCCGATTGTCGTCCAGTGACCTCTCCTGCAAAGTGTATGCATGGACATTGGGTGAACAAGGACAAGTTGAGGAAATTTGCAGGGTTATGGGGAAAGAGCAGGGTGAATGGGACTAATTGGATAGTTCTTTCAAAGAACCGGCACAGAGACAATGGGCCGAATGGCCTCCTGTGCCGTACGATTCTGTGAACAGGATTGGGCTTGGCCGTAATCCCCTCTCTTTAGTGCTCCTTCCCAAACAGTTGGGAGGTCTGTTGACATTCACTGTCTTAAGCTCACACATGAAGATACTGGAGGGAGGTTGGTTTGAATGAAGCTGTAACATGGCATGGACCTTCAGAAGGGGAAGGAGAAAACTGGGGTGGGAGAGGGGAAGCCCCATTTTGAGATGATCTTGTTCTTTATCACAGATTGAAAAGTTGTGTTCTGGTATTGAGGTTGGGGGTGGAGTGGGGGGGGTGTAATGTTATTGGGGAGTGGTTATTTGGTAAACGGAGTCACCGCCTCAAGCTCCTTTGGTCATTTGCCCCGATGGATAAACTCACTTAACCAACGAGCAGCTGGGCCCTGCAGTCAGGGCAGTCCCGGGCTCGATCCCTGGTCTGTGCTGTTGGCTCCCTCTCTGCCAGGGTAGCAATGTCGGCGCTCGGTCGGCCTCAGCACTTCTAGGTTTGGGAGGGGTGGGGGGTGAGAAAAAAAATCAGCCGAGGTTCCAGCTTCGGACTTAGCTGTGATGCTGCTGTGGTTGAATAGCTTGCTGGCACCCTTGCTCGCACATGACGGATGGCTGCTTGCATGATGTACCAGAGGGCATTCGTCGTCCAACAAAGAGTCCACACCTTCAAGAGAGAGAAAAAAGAAGGGACAAAGGCTAGTTTCTATGAGGTTAAATGGGAACTATGAGGTTAAATGGGAACTATGAGGTTAAATGGGGAGTGAAATGGAAGCCTGATCTTTGTACTGCTGTTATCATCCAACCTGCCAATTTAAGGCTCTGCAATTCTAAAATGAGTGTGTACCTGAGGCAGTATCCAGGCTGTGAAAGTGATACTGCACCTCAATTCGAAAGATGAATTGGGTTAAGAGGACGGGGACGTAAGATTGGCTGAAACTTTGGGAGACCCAATGGTAAAAAGGGACTGCCTGGCTCTCGCTTTTAATTGCTGAATGCCTTGCCTTTATTGATTTGTGCGCGCACACACACAGGAAGCCCGGAATGTGCATCCAACAGAAACAGTCCGACCTTTTGGAACTACAGCCGCACCACAGGAGACTACGCGCAGTCGCTACGCAAATTCCAGTACCAGCTCGCCAGCCGGTCCCAGGCCCCCTCGGCCCACAAAGATGACACTGACCTGGGCTCCAAGCTGCTCGCGGAAGAGGTGCGTTACAATTTCTAGATGCTTAGCATTTCACATGATTCGTAGAAGATTAAAAATTAACCCTTGAAGGACTAAAGCTTAAGAAAGAAAGAACTCTCATTTATAATAGTGCCTTTCACAGCCTCAAGATGTTCGAACGTGCTTTACAGCCAAATAAGTACTTTTGAAGTGTAGTCACTGTTGCACTGTAGGAAACGCAGCAGCCAATCTGCGCACAGCAAGATCCCACAAACAACTATGAGATAATGACCAGATAATCTGTTTTGACAATGTTGGTTGAGGGATAAGTATTGGCCAGGATACCGGGGAGAACTCCCCTGCTGCTCTTCGAATAGCGCCGTGGAATCTTTTATGTCCGCTTGGGAGACCAGACGGGGCCTCATCCGAAAGACGGCACCTCCGACAGTGCAGCACTCCCTCAGTACTGCGCTGAAGTGCCAGGCTAAATTATGTTCTCAGGCCCCTGGAGTGGGGCTTGAAGCCAAAGGCAAGAGTGCTATCGACTGAGCCGCGACTGACTCCTTAAGTAAAGCTTTGGTTGATGAGCTCAGAAGTAAACCTGTGAGAGTATTTTAGGACTGAAATTGTTTTTTCTCCACTACTAAAGTCAGATTGCTAAATATTGCAGTGAGGCAGCTGGAGTCCACCGTCAGTGCTGAGCTGCCTGTCCTCGGCTGTCTCTGCGCTGTTTATAACGCTCCGAGGATCGGGCGTGTGAGCGGTGTGGGTTGGTTATTCCCATTTTGTTGCTGTGTTTCTCTTTATTCTGCGCTGTGATGTTTCTGATTTCACTATTGTCTGAATGCGCTGAACACCCCAGATTGGATCCCTGGCCTGCGCTAAGTGGCGGTAGAGGGGCAGCTACAACTAGGGTCAGTGCCCCAGAATAGGCAGGAGACAGCTGGCCAGTATTCGCACCCCTGATTTATTAGCCAGCAACCCTTGCTGGAAAGCGCCTCTGTCCGGATGCCTCGTGGGGTGGGGCACTTAATGGACCCACCCCCTCCAAGCCCCCTAACACTCGATGTCCAGGTACAGGCAAGAAGAATGGCCATTTGGACAAAGTACTGGAGGGCGCTGTGGAATTATAACCCAGCAAAGAGCCTTCGGGGTGGGGGGAGAGGGGGGAAGGAGGAGTGGGTAGAAAATCAGCAGGAGGAGGATTGGGATTCACTAAGACTGTAATTGTTGACCTCTTGGTACCTTTCAGGTGTGGATGAGACTGAATATGAGCCGGCAGCAGTTGGACCTTCTCGATTCCTGGACAGCCAACCTGAGAAACGTAAGTAAATGTTCAGTGAGCCCCACTGTTCAGCAGCTCAGATTCAATGGGAGCCTGCTGCCCTTGTTTGGATGTAGCCTTCGCGGTCACCCCGTTAAGTTTTAAGTGACGGGATCCGAATTTAGTCCGGCCCGATTCACCCCGTCCTTCATCCCAACCCCACCATGTTCCCAATACAGTACCTTAAATAACGAGTCTTGTTCACTGAAGCTTTGATTTCTGAGTTTGAATGGGGGCGTACATTCCCTCGTGGCCTAATACAGTCCCCACTGCTCACAGCGAGCATGTTGGTGTTGATGCAATTTTCCTGCTATACGTGGACAGTAAAACCAAAAAGTGAAGTAACCAATATATTATTTAAAACACACAGAAAATCTCCACTTAACAACTGCCTCTCTGACTGATTAGCAGTTGCATCCAGACTCTGATCACTAAGGTAACCGCACTTTAACGAGGTGCGAACAGCTGATTGAAACTGCTTGAAGGACCCGACTTTGGCTGAAATCAGCAGTGCCTTTTAAATCAGTGTGCACTTAATTGAACTGCTCGAAATAGCCAGCGCGCTTGATATGTTATAAGTGGTGCCTTTGTAATTGATGCTGACGGTGGCAGACGGTTAGCTCTATCTGCCCGATCTAGGGAGCTGCCTGTGATTAGCACGGAGTGCTGGGGACAGTAACTGGGTCTGCAGTATACAAGCCTCTTCTGGGGTGGGAGGGGGGCAATCTCGGCCCATAGCACTGAGTTGGTGGGGTGTTGTGATTTATTCCCCCATCCCGGGGTTAAGGCTTCTCTTCCTGTTGCCATTTCTCCCCCCGTTGCTGTGAGAGAGACGAATGGGAAATTGGGATGTCTGGACCCAGGCAACTTCTCCATGCTTGGTGACCAGTCAACAACCGGCTTGCATTTCTGTCCGTCCTCGAAGTAGGGAAGAGGTTGTTGGGGCAGAGCAGGAGCGGCCTGGCAAAGGTGAACAAAAGCAGAGGGAGGTGTAGTCCAGCTCTTTTACAGCCCCTCTCGGACTCCAGTGCAGGAATTAGCTCGTGATCTGATTCGGCAATCCCCCTCTGAATTCAAGCTCCCAGTCAGTCTCTTTTTAACCCCTTTCCCTCCTGCCCTCTTTAAAATGGGCAGAAACTCAGATGCGTTGTGTATTGGCCGCAGTCCTCTGTGCCCAGTGTTTTAACACACAGTCCTGGCTTGAGCATTTAAGGGGAAGCTGGATAAGCACATGAGGGAGAAAGGAATCGAAGGTTATCCTGATGGGGTTAGTGGAAGCAGGGAGAGAGGAGACTCGTGTGGAGCATAAACGCTGGCATAGACCAGTTGGGTCGAATGGCCTGTTTCTGTGCTGTAGTTTCGATGAACCTCAAGCTGCTCTGTGTCTGGAACGTTACTCTCAATGTTTTCACCCAGAAGGTGATAGAGCTGTGGAGTGTTTACCCTAATTTTCCTGACTTTCCTTCTTAACTTCCTAATGTTTAACTTGTGTCCAAACCCTGCACCACATGCAGTAATTTCTCAGAGGTATTGGATATTATTAGTGAATTCACATGGAGTCTTTGTTCCCTGAATCCTGCACTGAGTGGAGCATAAAAACAGGTTCCTGGTAATGAAAATTAACTTTTTGTTTAACTGAGTACAGGAACCGAAGAGGGCCATTCAACCAAGTGAGTCTGCTGTACCGTTTCAGCTGCCCGTGGCAGTAAATTCCATTGCTTTGATCCCAGTTCTCTGCTTTTTCTCCATTTCCCTTTTATATATCCTTGTTTCCCAAATGTGTCTCCCTTTTAAGCACTGTGTTGCTGGCTTTCTGGGTCAGATTGTTCCACATCTAATCAATGCTGTGTGCAGACATATATTTACTGGAATCGCTTTTGTGGACTTGGCTCAGACTCTAAGGTTGTGTCCTCTTGTATCTTATCTGTCCGCAGTGGATGAGCGAGACCATTTTGAATCGTTTGGTCAAAGAGATTGACGGCGTGAACACACAGCTAAGGAGACTAGGGTGTCCCGAGCTGCAAGTAGGAGGTACGTATGTCGTTTCAGGACCTAAAGCCAGAGATTGGCTATTCCTGTGGCTCAGCATCTTTCGGCAGTGAGTAGTTGGACCACAATGCTCAGGGAGATCCCCGGCCTGTGCTGCGTTCGTTGATCTTGGCCAAGGCGATTGGAGGGGGCGTGTAAATTGTCCTCCGTGCCCTGTGGGTTTAGGGGTGAGGGAGGGGGGCGGGGTGGTGAATCTGCCAGGGATCCTGCTCCTGATCTAGCAATCCCTGCTGGGAGTGTGCAGGTGAGGACAGATTTGGACTGGCTGTGCTTTGATGCCCCTGTAGTCAAATAGCCTGTTGACGTTCAGTCTCCTGTGGCTCGCACCTGAAAAGTGACCACATATACAAGGTAAAGGAGGGCAACCAGAGTCTTGACAACCAAACCCCCAACAAGGACCCATACCTTGTGAAGGGAGAATTATGGGAGAATGAGAAAAAGCATTTATATAGCGCCTTTAACGTAGTAAAATGTCCCAAGGCGCTTCACAGGAGCGATTATCAAACAAAATTTGACACCGAGCCACATAAGGAAATATTAAGACAGGTGACCAAAAGCTTGGTCAAAGAGGTAGATTTTAAGGAGAGAGAGGCGGAGAGGTTTAGGGAGGGAATTCCAGAGCTTAGGGCCTAGGCAGCTGAAGGCACGGCCGCCAATGATGGAGCGATTAAAAATCGGGCATGTGCAAGAGGCCAGAATTGGAGGAGCGCAGAAATCTCAGAGGGTTGTAGGGCTGGAGGAGGCTACAGAAATAGGGAGGGGCGAGGCCACGGAGAGATTTGAAAACAAGGATGAGAATTTTAAAATCGAGGCGTTCCCGGACCGGGAGCCATTGTAGGTCAACGGGCACAGGGGGTGATGGGTGAACGGGACTTGGTGCGAGTTAGGATACGGCCAGCAGAGGTCATCCACCAATACAGTGGGCCAGAAATCACGCAGAACGGCGAGGCAATGCTCACCGCAGCTCCTGCGAATTTAATTTACGAAAATACTGCGGGCTGTGTGGTGTCCAATTGCTTGAATTTGAAGTTTAACCAAAATGTGCGTTATCAACCCAGCCTGTGAGCAGCATGAGTTGATGCGCGGCTGGAAACGCCAGAGGAGAAGACCCGCCTACAGAATCAGGCTGCAATGCTCAGACTTCATTCATTTAAAGTTAGTATTCTGGATGTCATTGTAAATAAAAATTTTAATTTTTTTTAATATGAAAAGCCAAAGAAATAATTGAATTAAATTAAAGGGATGGAAAGGCAAAATTTTTTAATTACTATTTTTTAATAACCAAAAACTATTAAAATAAGGAGTAATATGAGACTCCACATTTTAAAAATTTAATTTCTAGTGGTTTGACGGTCATTAAGACTAACTTTTAAAACTTAGTTTAGACCTGGTGGCGTAATTAGTTACTTTCCAGCCGGGCAGGAAAGCAAGTTTGCTCTTTTTCAATGATTTCTCTGATTGCAGCGTGCGACGGCCCTTTAATTCGAAGCACTTATATCGCCGGCGAACCACTGGGAGCAAGTTCACGATTTCCACGTTTTACTGTGCATGTGCAAACACCAGAACTTGCTCCTTCAATTCGTCACTAAAAACAGAGAGCACCGTTGAGCTCCTCCATTACTTTGGGAGGGATCTCTGGCCCATTAAATCTTTTAGTCTATTCTATGTCCTTACAACCCTCTGCGTAGAAAGATTTCTCCCTTTGTTCTTCTGGTTGCCTTAAATTTACGCCCTCAGTTACTGACTTGCCAACCGACGAATAGCTCTTGCAGAGAGCTGGTGCAGGTCTGATGGGCCGAATGGCTTCCTTCTATTTTATGAAATTCTGTTACGGAATCTAATCTAATCCCAATGTTTTTGCCTTACTCCAAATATTTGCCTTGGATGTGCCTAACTGCTCTCTGACACACTCGGTGTAGGGATTCTCGGGTGTGTGCTGTGCCTCACTGACACACTCGGTGTAGGGATTCTCGGATGTGTGCTGTGCCTCACTGCTCTCTGACACACTCGGTGTAGGGATTCTCGGGTGTGTGCTGTGCCTCACTGCTCTCTGACACACTCGGTGTAGGGATTCTCGGGTTTGTGCTGTGCCTCACTGACACACTCGGTGTAGGGATTCTCGGGTGTGTGCTGTGTCTCACTGCTCTCTGACACACTCGGTGTAGGGATTCTCGGGTGTGTGCTGTGCCTCACTGCTCTCTGACACACTCGGTGTAGGGATTCTCGGGTGTGTGCTGTGCCTCACTGCTCTCTGACACACTCGGTGTAGGGATTCTCGGGTGTGTGCTGTACCTCACTGAAACGGTATTGCAGCAGTGATACAGGAGCTGCTGTGTTTGAAAATTTCATTATGCGGTGACCATAGGGAACTCTGGTGGTTGAACGGGTTTCCTCTTTGCCCTTTCGCAGAGACCAGCATTAGCAGCCTAAGACAAGCAGCCCTGGTCAGAGCTCCCCAGATTCCAACACTGAACATCGTTGTCCAGTACTTGGACATTACATCAAACCAAGAGTACCTGGTGGAGAGGATCAAAGGTGCGTTCCTGTTTCACAATTCAAGTGGATATAATATGAAAATATCAGGCTCCCACCATTAAACACTGGAATCCCAGTGACTGCGCTAAACCACATCATCAACATTGGCTGACTCTCTCTGATATATTGGCCTTGGAGAGAGTGCAGCGTAGATTTACTAGAATGATGTCTGGACTCCAAGGGTTAAATTCCGAGGAGAGATTACACAAACTAGGGTTGTATTCCCTGGAATTTAGAAGATTAAGGGGTGATTTGATTGAAATTTTCAAGATATTAAGGAGAACTGATCGGGTAGATAGAGAGAAACTATTTCCGCAGGTTGAGGAATCTAGCACTCGGGGACGCAGCCTAAAAATTAGAGCCAGGACTTCCAGGAGTGAAGTTAGGAAACACTTCTACACGCAAAGGGTGGTCGAAGTTTGGAATTCTCTTCTGCAAATGGCAGTTGATGCCAGCTCAATTGTTAATTTTAAATCTGAGATTGATAGATTTTTGTTAACCAGCGGTATTAAGGGATATGGAGGTTAAGGCAGGTATATGGAGTTAGGTCACAGATCAGCCGTGATCTTATTGAATGGCGGAACAGGCTCCAGGGGCTAAATGTCCTCCTCCTGTTCCTATGTTCTGTCTCTTTCTGGTGGGAAATGTCACAATTGTGGTCGGGGGAAGGGTGGTTTCTGGAATTTAGATACATTGGACAGAATAAAGGGAGGTTTATGCTGTGTCCAGCTGTTGTACCTGCTCTGGGAATGATTCGTACTGATGTTGGATGCATGCAATAGAAAACATTCAATTTCCCAGCACTAACACTCTTATCCTGAGCGCAAACGTTTGAGAAAACATAATTGGTGGGAGAGAGTTTAAACTGAGTGAGGCAACTCTCGCCATGACACATCGGTAGTTACCAAGTTCCTCGTTATCTGCACGGATGTTCAGTGTTCCCATGAAGTGACTTGGTTTGTTGCAGAACTTGCCCACGGAGGTTGTATGAGCTCGTTCCGATGGAATGGAGGTGGAGAGTACAAGTCCCGGAAATGGGATACAGACCTTCCCAACGATTCTGCTGTGAGTACAAAGCAAGAAGGGTGCAAAGCTTTTCTTGTGTGTGTTTAACATCTTAACAATGAGTCTCCCTATGTGTATATCTGTTAATTATTGGAACCAGGTAACTAGTTGGGTGTACATGAGCAAGAGGAGACTCCTTGTGTGACAAGTTTCCCTCTCCTCGCTGCCTAATGAAGGGCTTTTCCTCTGATGACCTGGCCGAGATAGGAAACTCGTGTGTTAGGAGGGGGGAGTGGGGGTTAGGAGCAGCGAACTGAGCACGGTCTGGGGGTGGAACCCGGGACCCTCCTAGTCTGTACGGCTCAGCTGCTCACTGGACAAGCTCGCAGCTATTGGAAGAGACCTGGTGCTGCCCTTTTAGTGTCGGTTCTACAGCATCGGCAGATCCTGTTTAACTTCCATTTGCTCTGTGCGCTGCGTAGAGTTGATGGTGTGACCCTCCCTCTCATACTCTGCTTTCTGTGTTTCAGATTATAATGCACATGTTCTGCACCTACCTTGACTCCAGGCTGCCTCCACACCCCAAATACCCCGATGGGAAAACTTTCACATCCCAACATTTCATTCAAACTCCGGATAAACCAGGCAAGTATGTTTCGGCAGCTGGTATCTATACACCAGCGACACTGTGGGTTGCACTATTAGATAATGATTGCAATGTTTCCGACCTCTCTTGCGTTTCCCCTCTGTCTTGAAATCCCGATTTGTGCTCGGCTGCGGATTCACAGGTCTAGTCGCCCTCCAGTACCAGGTGTCCGTTCTTCCAATATGAACCTAAGACGTTGAGTGTTGTGTGGCTATTCAGCTGTAGGGGGAATCACACCAGCGCCCAATCCTCTCCTCTTCCTTTTGTTCACTTGTTTGCGCACGTCGACTGTCGATGGGTCCCCACGTAGCAATCGGGAGTGGGAACCCCCTGGGTGATTACTTTCGGCCCTCCCCCCCCCCCCCCCCCCCCCCCCCGCATCCAGTGGGAGCTGAGCCCGACGGGTGTCCCTTACTGACCCAGCATAGAGCAGGAATGGAATCGCAGGCAGTTTGTAGAGAATCTTTTTAAATAGACTTTGTAAATAGGCTTTGTTCGCTGTAAAATACACTTGTTTGCTGTAAGTCCTGCCTCCAACTCATTGGCTAACACAGTGGTGTCAATAAACACTCTGATTAGACCACAACAGACCCGGACGTGAGGCGAGGGAGAAACCCCCAGAGGTGGAGAGCTTTGGGAAGCATAGGTCCAAAGTCACCTGTTTCCCCCCCAAGTCTGCTGCATTTACCACACGTCGTGTCTCAAATTACTCATATACTGTATCCCAAAATACTATTTTCTGAACATGAATTTTTGAATGGGTTGTTATTAGTGAGAAGGCTTGCAGAAATGTTTTTATGTAAAGGTGTCAATCACAGCATTTAAAAGGAAACTAGATACACTTGGGCTGAATGGCTTCCTTTAGCTGTACTTCCTATGCAGCTAAATAGTAAAGGGTGGAAGGGAAATGGGATTAGAGGGGAGAGATGCGACACGGGGGTGGGGTGGGGGTTGCATGGTCGTCTATATTGAAATGTATCTGACTCCTATTTCTCTATTCATTTCCGACAGTGTCAGGCAGGCAGACTTGCATTTATGTAGTGCCTTTGCATATCTCTCAAATGCCTGCAAGCGTTCAGTGAGTTAAACTAAAGTGTAGTTATAACTGCTGCTATGTCGACAAACGCAGCAGCCATTTTGCATACAGCAAGACCCCTCGAGCAGCAGGGAGTTGAATGGCGAGTCAATCTGTTTTTTGAGGGAGGGATATTTGCCAGGACACCAGGAGAACTTCCTATTTTAATTTAGTGCAAACGGATCTTTAACATCCACCTGAATGGGTCGTCAGGGTTTTAATTTAAAGTCTGATCCAAAAGACAGCACCTCTGACACTGCAGCACTCCCTCAGTACTGCAGTGGAGTGGGACTTGAACCCACGACCTTCTGACTCGGGCGTGAGTGAGTCCGCCTGATCCAGCGTGTACTTAGTTATTAGTGATGATTTCCCACTCTCTTGTGTTGTTAAAAGATTTGGCCAGTTATTCACTTGTGGCTGATTTTTTTCTGGTTCCTAATTCTGTTTGCAGATACTGCGAATGAGCATTTGTTCTGTATACACCAAAGCAACATCAACCCCCCACACTACCAGCTCATCTACCAGGGCCAGCTGTACAGTTTTCCAAAGGTACTCAAAACAAGTGTTTCCTTCTGATTTTTTTTTAAAAAAAATATTTCCTTCCTTCTCTTGAGCCCTGTGATAGTGAAAGAAACAAGGATTTGCCTTTCCCATCCTCATTATGCCTTAAAGCACTTCACAGCCAATGGATTACTTTTTTTTTGAAGTGTAATCACCGTTATGTAGAGAAACATGGCTGTTAATTTATACACAGCAAGATCCCACAAACAGCAGTCAGACGAGTGACTGGTTAATGTTGATCAGGACGCCAGGAGAACTTGCTGCTGCTACTCTTGGCACCATGGGATGTTTTACACCCACCTGAACAGGCAGACGGGGCCTCGGGTTAACGGAAGACGGCTCCTCCGACAGTGCAGCACTCCCTCAGTACTGCTCTGGATGTCAGCCTGGATTATGTGCACAAGCCTGTGGAGTGGGGCTGGAACCCATGACCATCTGATTCGGGCAGCGTGCTACTCCTGAGCCTCGAGCCTCGAACCTCCACAATGGAAGGAACCTCAGTTTGTTCCAGATTCTTGGAGGGGTGAAACTGCTGTTATCAGGATGGCCCAAAGTGCTTTACAGCCAGTGAAGTACTTTTGAAATGTTGTTATGTAGGAAACGCTGCAGTTTTATGCACAGCAAGATCCCACAAACAGCAACGTGGTGATGGCCAGATAATCCGTTTTAGGTGTCGGTTGAGGGACAAATACTGACCAGGGCACCGGGGAGAACTCCCCTGCTCTCCTTTGAAATAGTGCCATGGGGTCTATTGCAGCCACCTGAGAGGGCAGGCGGGGCCTCGGTTTAACATCTCATCCGAGAGTCAGAATTAGATTTTATGTTCCAGCTCTTATTTTATGAAATAATCTTCTTTTGTTTTGCAGGACAGGAGCAACATGCTTCACACCATCCTGATGTTTTTGTACATAATTAAAACGAAGGAGTCGGGAATGTTGGGGTATGTGGTTATTTTCAGACTTCCCTAACGCACGGAGTCTCCGCTGTTTTCTCCTTAAATCATTGGCACTTGAGATACAGATACTTGATACGCATTATTTGTATTTTTTTTGTCTGATTTGGTTTAAGATTCCGCTTTTCTGATTAGTTTTCTCACCCGTCACATTCCAAAAAATCACAATCTACCAAAAAAAAAACTCCTTTCCAAACTTTGATTCGCCCATCCCGTTCGACTCAACTGAAACTTCAATCCTGGCCTCCCGCTGAGATGGGAAAGTAAAGAGACAGGTAGACCCCGGCCCCCGCGACGCGACCCCGCCCCGGCCCCCGCGGCCCCGGTCCCCCGCGACGCGACCCCACCCCGGCCCCCGCGGCGCGGCCCCTCCTAAGTCTGATGAGAGCAAGGCCAGGGGAGATGTGCTAGCACCATGACGATGACCCTGGGATCAGTGCGATTCCACATTGGGGAGTTTCCCCCCCCGCCCCCCCCATCCCAAACCTTCACATGGGGTCTTGGGACACATATTGATGGATAGAAAGGCCACATCACTGCATTTGCACAAGGCCCAACGCCCCCTTCTTAAAAACTGAATTCACTGAAGGTTTCCTTAAACCCCACGAAGTTCTCCTCTCGATATGAGTGAGCTATTCGCTTGGGAGTCGTCCCGTTTCCTCCCCACCCCCCCCCTCCAACTTTCCACCTTCCCTAAATGCCCTTCCATTTCTCCCTTCTGTTTTCCCCCTCCTCCTCCTGGTTCTAACTTTTGTTTTGGGGTTTAGAATGGGGTTTTACTGGGTCTAAAAGGGTTAATTTATGAGGACAGGCTGCATAAACTTGGCTTGTATTCCCATGAGTTTAGAAGGTTGAGGGGGGTGATCTGATCGAGGTGTTTTAAAATGATAAAAGGAATCGATAGGGTAGACACGTTGAAACTGTTTCTTCTGGGGGGAACCCAGAACAAGAGGGCACGATGCTTAAAATCAGAGCTAAGCCATTTAGGTGCAAAATCAGGAAGCACTTTTTCACACAAAGGGTATTGGAAACCTGGAATTCTCTCCTCCAAAAGGCTGTGGATACTGGGTGACACTTGGAGCTTTCAAGACCGAGAGTGACCGATTTTTGTTGGGTGAGGGTATCAAAGGATGTGGAGCAAAGGCGGGTAAGTGGAGTTGAGGTGCAGATCGACCATGATCTAATTGAATGGCTTTTAAAATAAAATTTTAAAATAAAATTGTTGGACTATAACCTGGTGTTGTAAGATTCCTTTCATTTGTCCACCCCAGTCCATCACCGGCATCTCCACATAATTGAATGGCGGAACAGACCCGAGGGGCTGAATGGCCTCCTCCTGTTCCTGTGCACCTAGGCCTTTGTTCCATGGGTTACTGGCACCACCCCCTGGCACCTCAGTCAAGTAGCTGTTCTTCATTTGTGGGCAGAGCAGCGGCTGCTGACTGTATATTCAAAAGGTGGGAGACATCACGGCTAATCGGGAACAGTCCTTACCCGATGCTAATAACACATGCACCAGCCAGCCAGGGAGGCTGCGGTGAGGGAGGGCAGGGTAGGGCAGTCGCTGGACAGCAGTGGGGGTTGTTTCCTCTCCCGAGCCCAGGCCGTATGCAGCAGCGCTACGGCCACCCTGGCTAAGATCAGCGTAGACCAGAGATAAAACCGAGGGCTATCCTGGTCTCTGAGACTGAGTGCTTTTACCCAGTTAGCCATCAGGTGGAACTCTTGTGGCTGTTATTTTAATTGGTTTGGAACCTCTACAGAAAGTGCTTCAGTTCAATTGGATGTAGGAAGAGGCAAAAGAAAAGTCATTCTGATCTAAGTAAGTATTCTATACAGTTAAATTTGTCCCTTTGTATAACTTGGTAGCTGAGGAGAGCTGTAATAAAGAAAGATTCTCATTCCTTTCGTGCCCGACAGGCCCTCAGGATGTCCCAAAATGTTTCACAGCCAATGAAGTACTTTTGAGACGCAGCGGCCAATTTGTGCACAGCAAGCTCCCACAAACAACAAATGGGATGAGTGACCAGTTAAATTTGGTGACGGTTGAGGCTGGAACGTTGGCCGGGGCAATGGCAGAACTGCCTGGGTGACATGAGATCATTTACATCCCCCTCAACAGGCAGACGGTGCCTCCAACAACGCAGCATTCCCTCCGTACTGCATTGAAGTGTCAGCCTAGATTAAGTAGTAATATGTATGGCAGTAGATTCCCATAGCCTTAAGCATAGATTTTGCAACCAAGTCGATCTTGGGGTCACTGATGTTGGTATTTAACAATTTTATATTATTTCTAATAAAGTAGGTTAGTGTATTGGTTATGTCACAGGACCAGTAATCCAGAGAACGTGAATCTAATCCCACCACAATCAGAATTTGAATTCAGGTTTTTAAAAATCTGGAAATAAGAATCAGGTCTCAGTAAAAGTGACCATGAAGCTGTCAGATTGTCGTAAAAAGCCCACTGGTTCATTAATGTCCTTTAGGGAAGGGAAGCTGCTGTCCTTACCCGGTCTGGGCCTATATGTGACTCCAATCCCACGCCCAACGTGGTTGACTCTTAACTGCCCTCTGACGTGGCCCAGCGAGCCACTCAGTTGCATCAAACCGCTACGTGCAATGGTTCAAGAAGGAATACTGCCCCCACCTTTTTGCACATGGTGTTGGCTGACACTGTCCGACAGAAGTCGGGGCAGGGGGCCTCCAGAAGGGTCAACTATACTTAAGGGGGTCTTCGGGAGTGTGCCCTTATTTGCATGGGGGTGCCTGGGAGTGCGTTAATATTTGTACAGGTTTCCCCCCGTACAGTAAAGTTTGAAACCCGCTGGCCTAAAATGTGTTGCACTAACACAGACTTCGAAAGCAAGTCTCCAGGTGCCCGTGGACTGCACTGCCGTTCCTTGCCTGAGGAGCAGCTTGTTCCTGAGCCAGCGGGTGGGTAAATGTAACCTGGAGTCATGTCTGTCCCCTGGAGACAGGAAAAACCTTTCTAAAAGGCCCCCGAGAATCAAATGGTGGTCTACAAATGTGGAAAGGTCTCTCTTGTCTTTAGTTTTGTGCTTTGACTCTCTTCCAGACATGTACGTCCAAAGTGTCACTGGGTAAACATTTTATGGACTGAGTTGATCAACTTCCAGATACACAGCATCAGATACCTCGACCACTCGGCACAGTTATGGTTCTGTTTGTCTCCGTATCCGGTATAAAAACCTACCCATCAGTCTGTAAGGATTGAACATCAGGTATCTGCCAGGATTGTCCCTTTCTGATCTTTATTTCATTGTGAGATGAGGGAGGGAGGGGGTCAAACATTCATGCCAGTTCACAAGCGGTCGCCAATGTATTCCATGATCGTCTTCATCGCCAGCCAGGTCTCCTGGGCGGTTGGAAGAATCTGTTTGGACGGTAGCATGAAACCATAGCGACCGGTATCACGGAGTTCAAAGGTAAAGGAGTATTTGATACCCTGGTTGAATGTCCAGTCAATGCTGACACCACTAGCTTGGTCTGAAATGGAGAAGGAAAGAGTGAGAGAAATAGTTCAGCCTCGATGTTTTACCATCTTGGTTTAAGCTTATCCTCGCTCAAAGAAAGACTTGGGTTTATTTGGTGCCTTTCACGACCTCAGGACGTCCCAAAGTGCTTTACAGACAATGAACTGCAGTCACTGTTGTAATGTAGGAAACACACCCTAGCCAATTTGTGCACAGCACGATCCCACAAACAGCAATGTGATAATGACCAGATAATCTGTTATTAATTATGTTGGTTGAGGGATAAATATTGGCCAAGACGCGGTGGCGAACTCCCCTGCTCTTCTTTAAAATAGTGCCACAGGCTCTTTTACGTCCGCCTGAGAGGGCAGTCGGGATCTCGGTTTAATGTCTGATCCGAAAGGTGGCACCTCCAACAGTGCAGCACTCCCTCAAGTACTGCATTGGAGTGTCAGCGAGATTATGGGCTTAAGTCTCTGGGGTGGGAGTTGAACTCAGTGGCGAGAGCATTACCCACTGAACCACGACCGACCGACACCTGAAAAATAGCTTTCTCCCCGTCTCTCCTAAGCTGACTCACGATGGGGCCACGGTGTCATGGGTCCCAACCACCGTCCATTGCCTCCTTCAAGCGGCTAGACTTGACATCTTAGCCCAGACAGCGGGTTATTTAGTCAGCGAGGGGCCGTGAGGTTGAGTCTGGTCCTGCCCTCAAGTTTGCAGCAGGAATCACCAGATATCAATTCAGAGCAGGGGACCCTTCACTCAACTCCCGCCCCACCCACCCACCTTCTCCAGGCCCAAGGAGACTGAAGGCATTTGTATCAGTCCCATTTTCTAAGCAGAAATCAGCCACATCAGTACAGACGGTGGACTATACCTGGGGCCTTTCTGGCCTGTATGGGTTTGTACCACTCTGGGCAGTGCAGTTATCAACCATCTACTTCCAGTCTCTCCTTTCCAACACTGGTTTGCTGGGCACTGTGAGATCTATTTGACTTGTTACTGTGCAGGTTTACTGGACTTACAGATTGCATCACAGATGGATCCGATCTTGTACCGTGTTCCGTACAGTGAGGTTAAAGATGTGACAGCGGACTTGGCGAGTGCCTCCTACAGGAAAGAGTAAACAGAGTCAGTGACAGGATCACGCCTCACTTTACTAGGCCTGCCTCCCACAGTCTGGAATACCCACCTTAGAAAGTGAGAACACAATGAGGAAAGGTCATTCAACCCCTCCAGCCCTCTCCTTCCATGGCCATGATACAATGATTTAATCTCCTTCCACAGTCCATTGTATCATGGGCTCTACCCATCCATTTAATCTCCTTCCATGGCCATGTATAGTCCATTGTATCATGGGCTCTACCCAATCATTTAATCTCCTTACAATGGACTATACATGGCCATGGATCATGGGCTTTACCCACCCATTTAATATCTGGAGGGAGAGTTGTGATACAGAAATGTAAAATATTAAAAGAAAGCTAACTGCAGAATATTGTTCCATCCTCTCATCTCCACTATTCAGCCCTACTCTTCCCACCCCGGCCCCTGCCCCCTCCCGACAGACAGTCTCCTACCAGACCCAGACTCACACCAACCATCCTGGTGTAGTTGATCATCTCTATGTCCTTGCTCCTGTATCCCCCTCAGTGCTGTTCCAAACCAGATTAACATCCAGCTCCTTTTTTGAATCAATTACTTAACTGGATAAATCATTAACGTGAGGGACAATTGATCACTTCAGTCTAATTGAAGGAAAGAAATTGCCTTTACATGGCATCTGGAAACTTTCACAGCCAATGAGTTACTTTTTGAAGTCACTGTTATCTTGCAGGCAAACATAGCAGCCAATTTGTACACTGCAAGATTCCAAAGACAGCAAATGAGATTTATGGCCAGTTAATCTGTTTTGCTGGCGTTAATTGTTGGCCAGGACACCAAGAGAACTCCTTGCTCTCCTTCAAAAAGCACCATGGGATCGTTTATATCCACCTGAGAAGGCAGATGGGGGCCTCGGTTTAATGTCTCATCTGAAAGACGGCACCTCCGATAGTGCAGCATTCCCTCAGTAAAGCACTGGGAGTGTCAGCCTAGATTCTGTGCTCAAGTCTCTGGAGTGGGACTCGAACCCACCACCTGCTGACCCAGAGGTCAGAGTGCAACCCGCTGAGCCACTGCTGACACTTGGTTTAGTGGGCTATTATTTATAAGCAATGTATTTCATAACATTTCAGTGATCTGCCAAATAAAGCGATTCTTCCACTACATTCAACTTCAAAGAGGGTGTATTGGAAATGCACTAAACTGATGGACTTTGCTCCCCTTCCCCGATGGCTCAGCTGGTTTAAGGTAGCGGGGAGCTGCGTTCAAACTGGACGGGCCCAGCTCGACTCTTGGTCAGTGCTCGGCTGACTGGTCTCAAACAGGGTTGCAGGAGAGGGCCAGTAAAGTTGGCGCCAGTGTCTCCGGATTGGGGGAGGGAAGCCCTGAAGAGTTCCCTGATTGTCAGCCAGTGGCTGCTGCTGGGAGTGCAGGCCGCGGGTTAGGGAGGGCACAGGGTGATGCCACCTGTGGTTGAATAGACTGGCCACTCGGAGGAGGTAATGGAGGGCACTCAGCGTCGGTGAAACGGTCCTCCAGCGAGGGGGCTGACTCTGTTCAGGAGAAGGGGGGAAAAGTACTGAGAACTAACAACACAAAGGTTTGACTTACCAGTTCATCGTAATCAGCAGGGTGCACACACTTGTACCCGAAGGGGAACATGAGGAGCTGGGAGTAACTGTGAATGCTGATGAAGCTCTTGATGTTTCCGTGACTCTGCACAAAGCTGACGATGGCCTGGACCTCGGATTCGGAGTTGGGACGGGGCCCATGGTACGTCTCCCTGCAGGGGTTATTACTGGTTCCGGGACCTGTCACATGAACATGTAGGTGGCGTTAATCTCTCCGTGTAAAACATAAGTTCCACCGCATTGCCTTTCAGCCCCCTTTCGCACCTCTCCTGAAGGTGCTGATTCACGGGCACTGGTGCCCGTCACCCTCCTGCCCAAAGGGCTGTGTGAGCCTAGAGTCGGCATTGGTGTGCTATTCAACCACAGGGGCATCACATCCTGATCCTGCCCTCACCCGATCCCCGCAAGCTCCCATGGGGGGGGGGCAGCTGGTGGAAGAAGAAAAATAAATCACCTCACGCACCTCCAAACCCAGCATCAAAGTTCCTGTTGGGATCGGTCCCGACACACTTACTGCCAGGGACTGTGGACCTGGTCTTACGCCACATTCGATTCTAGAGAAAGAACACACGTTATTAGAACACCAGCATTATAGTGAGCTCGTGAGGACAGAGCACGAGTATTACAGAGTCCCCGTGAGGACAGGGCACGAGTATTAGTGTCCCCGTGAGGACAGGGCACGAGTATTAGTGTCCCCGTGAGGACAGAGCACGAGTATTACAGTGTCCCCGTGAGGACAGGGCACGAGTATTACAGCATCCTTGTGAAGTCAGAGCATGAATATTACAGTGTCCCCGTGAAGTCAGAGCACAAGTATTACAGTGTCCCCGTGAGGACAGAAAAAAGAACTTGCATTTATATAGCGCCTTTCACAACCTCAGGACGTCCCAAAGCGCTTTACAGCCAATTAAGCACTTTTTTGAAATGTAGTCATTGTTGCAATGTAGGAAATGCGGGGGCCAATTTGTGCACAGCAAGATCCCACAAACAGCAACATGACAATGACCAGATAATCTGTGTTTACCGAGCCCTCAGCCCGTGTGTGTTGCATCACCGACAAACACTTAACACATTGGTGTGAAATTTCTCGGTCGTAAGCAGGCCCGCTCCTGTACAATAGGGGCCAAAGGGAAGGCGTTCAGTGTTTGCGGTGAATATTCACGCTGCCTAATCCAAGGGCCCGCCGACGACACCCGAGTGGAACAGTTCAGCTGGACGTGCTGACCTTGGTGTGGGTGTAAGCATAACCGTCTGGGTTCACCACAATCTCCATGTAGATGTCCATTTTTTTCAGCAGCGATGTGACAGACGGTTCCTGGCCGTAGTCAGCAGCAATCTGTCGACGAAAGAGAGAATCTGCAGTGTAAGGAACGGTGTCTGATCGCTGGTTTCCACCAGTTGTCCCTGCTCTTTTCCTCAAGGTGCTAGCTGGGGCCGGGTTAAAGTTCGACAGAGGTTAGCAGCTGTACACCGCTCAGGAGTCGAAGCTGGTGCATTCTCGGTGTGACAAGGTTCACCACCACATCACGGAGTGCAGTTACCCCGAGGAACCCGCACCCCCGTCCGGCACGGTGCGACTGCGGCCTCGAGATACCTTTCTGTCTCGTGGGAGTCTCAGAGAGAAACAGACAAAGTGAGTGAGACAGATAAAGAGAGGTAGAGTGAGTGAGACAGTGTAAGGAGAAGAGAGAGATGGAGAGTGAGACGGAATAAAAAAACAGAGGTAGAGTGAGTGAGACGAACTGTCGAAAACTTAATTACCTATTATATACAATGCATTAACTCCAAACACTTATTTTCAGACAAGTAAGAATTTTAATTAAAAGAAACTTGATATCAAGGGAAGACTTGTTCTAAACAATGGTCAGAACAACCTCTTCACTGAACAAAGGAAAACAGTTCACATTTATACAGTTTAATTAGTAATGTCTGTCTATCATAGAATATGGGCGTACATGTACATTCTTTATTAGTTCAAGTGGTTAGTCAATCAAAATAGGGAACCCACCCTTTGGTTCCTCATGACTGCCTCGTGATTCTTTCAAACACTGTCTGGGAAAGTATGTTTCCTTAATAACAGTTTTTCTTATCAGTGGGTCTGTACCTAGTCTCAAGCCAAATGGTCATTCATTTCTGTTAGTCAGACAGTTATCTCATAAGCAGACAATAGCTCTTCTGTGTGTCTTTGGTGAGAACTAAAACATAAGCTTTCTATTATATTCAGCTGGTCAGCTAACATGGTCAACTTATCCATCATGCAGTTCTTCTTTTTTTGGTTTTAAGGGTATTAGGAAATTAATACCATATTAGAAAGTTAATATGCTCAGGCATTTCTTTATGGTTTAGGTGTATGAGAAAGTTAATATGGTCAGGCATTTCTTTATGGTTTAGGTGTATTAGAAAGTTAATATGGTCAGGCATTTCTTTATGGTTTAGGTGTATTAGAAAGTTAATATGGTCAGGCATTTCTTTATGGTTTTCCACAAGAGTGTGAAATGAAGAGAGACGGAGAGTGAGATGGAAAAAATAGATAAAGGGAGATGGAGCAAGTGAGACAGAACAGATAGTGAGGCAGAGAGCAGGGAAATAGAGGTCATTATTTTGAATCAAACCAACCAAATTCTCTACAGAGTTTAGCATTCCCCGGACAACAGACCTCCCCCTTTGATTCCCCCACAATCAGTTATTTGGGGAAATCTATTTATTTTCTCCTCTCTCTGAGACGTCCACTGACGGTGAGACTGCCCGACCCGGGGGTGGGTGTCTACACAGGCAACTCTCTCACCAGAGTCACTACGTCACGACCTGTGGCACCAAACCTGACACGTTTGACCATTCCCGAGCCCCCAGGGTGCTGAGGCCAACTCTGGTGCCCCCCTCCCCCTCCTCCTCCTCCTCCCCCCAGCACTCTGGACTGAGGTCAGTTAACCGGGCACAGAGCAGGGATGGACACCCGGGCCCTTCCTGGTCTGTGTGGCTCAGTTCGACCTGCGGTTCGCCTCTGGCACCGACCATACCCGGCTCGTGCCGCTGAGAGTCTCGTTACCTTCTTCGCCATCCAGATTGCGCTGGCGGGAGAGACCCATTCGCGGGCGTGGATCCCGCTGTCGATCCAGATCGCCGGGCGCCTGGTCCCACCGGTGCTGAACTGTTGGAAGTGAATGGTGTACGGTTACAAGGAGGAAAACACGGGCCCGGTACCAGAGGGGACTTGAGGGGGCAGAGTTTCCCCTTTAGGACTCGGGGCCTAAAGCAGCACCAGGGCGGAGCAGAGAGGAGAAACCGGGCGGAGAGGAGGGCATAACAGAGCCCTGCCCGATATCCATTCATTCATTCAAATACCGGGGCAGGCTCTGTTACAGGCGTGTGATCCTCCCCGGTCGAATTTCCTCGATGCGCTGCACCCAGGCGATGCTTTGCACCCCAAGCGCTAAATAGAGGCACAGCCTTTAATCAGAGTGGATTTACCAACAGTTTCGCAGGGCACCCCACACAAGGGGCAACCCAGCATTGGGTGGCTTGAGTCTGCAGTGCAACGGGCTGCTGATAGGATGTATAGCCCGGGTCTCCCTCGTTCAGGTTGCTATATACGCGTTGGTTGTGCAGTGAGGGTGGGGACGTTGGGCTAAATCCCACCAAATGCCTTCTTGTCTCTGCGGAGTGATGAACTGAACGAGCCTGTGGAGGTGTTCGGGCCTCTGGGACTCCACTGAGTGAAATCAGGAAGCATTTTTTTCACACAAAGGGGAGTGGAAATCTGGACCTCCCTCCCCCAAAAGGCTGTGGATGCTGGGGGTCAGTTTGAGCTTTCAAGACTGAGATCGATAGATTTTTGTTGGGTGAGGGTATGAAGGGATATGGAGCTAAGTAAGGGTGGTGGAGGGGTAAATGGGGTTGAGGTACAGATGGGGTTGAGGTAGAAGATCAGTCATGATCTTATTGAATGGCGGAGCAGGCTCAAGGGGCTGAATGGCCTCCTCCTGTTCCTATGTTCTTGTGCCCAATTTTAGAATGAGTAGGACCTCTGACTCCCACTCCCGTTCTCACTCCCACTCCCACTCCGGGGTGCATCAGTCCTGGACTGGGAAACAGCAGCATTGGGATCACCTCAGTCAATCCATCGGCTGCAGTCTGGGCATCACCAGGGGGACAGAGGGTCAGAGAGATGGAGGCAATCACCAGGAAAGGGGACTTGCTATAGTGAATTAGTCGCCCTTTTAATTGTCCTCCCCCTTGAGCAGAGGCGGCGGATTTGTCGAAGGATTGAAAAGATCAGGAGTTAACAGCAGGCTCGAGGGGCTGAACGGCCTCCACCCGTTCCCATGTTTAGTCAAACACTTCTGGATGTGCATTTTTCCCGTACCTTCAGCACGTAGAGTGGCCGGCCTTCAAACGATGTCCCAATCTCCTGCTTCTGTACCAGTCCTGGATACTCAATAACAAGACTGTCCATCCAACCATAGATCTGGGCCGAAGGTTAAAACAAAAATCAGAACAACACAGACTAACACTCTACCCTGCTGTGATAAACATTCTTTTTAATTCTTGAAGAAACCAGGTGAAAGTCCACAGTGCCACCTAGTTTGGGCAGAGTAAGGCAGCAGAATCGAGAGGGACCTTAACAACAACAACTTGCATTTATATAGCGCCTTTGACGTAGTAAAACGTCCCAAGGCGCTTCACAGGGGCGATTATCAAACAAAATTTGACACCGAGCCACAGAAGGAGATATTAGGACAGGTGACCAAGAAGAGCAGAGCAAGGGGGCGCATGTTCAGGGTTGTGAAGGGCAAATGAAGGCAGGATTCAGGCAATGATTCTTTACACAGAGAGTGATCAACAGTTGGATAGTAAATCGGATGATGGTAGGATTGGTCTCCTTTAAGGACGAGGGGAACTGGGCCAAAGGGGCTGCCTTTACCTAAAACCCACTTTGTGACCTGGTGAGGAGGTGGTGAGAGCCAGTTTTAAAAACTTGTAGATTGTAGGAGGAAGGGAGAGACGTGAAAATCTGGGACAAAATGAGTTAGAGCAGAAAACCGTGCGATAAGTCTTGATTTCAACACAGTGAGGATGTCGGGGGAGGAAGAGTGTGTCGGAAAATGTTTTTGGATCTCAGGAGGAACAGGAGAGGAAATAACACGAGAATGAAAAACACTGATTGAGAAAAAGCATAGTGTAGATCAGCACCTAGTTTGGACAGAGTAAGAGAGCAGATGAGGTAAATCAAGGGACATCGTAACAGCGGGACAAGAGAGCACAGACTGCTGGGGTCATCACAGCCACATCCGGCCATATCCGCTTCCGCTTCAGGGAGAAGGAGTGATGTTGGATTGTAATCAGGAGTGGGAATGCTGGCTGAGATTCCTCTCCTCAATCCAGGGGCACTGTGCGGTAACCACTCGCCCAGCTGAGATACACTAACCCAGTGCAGGCCCGGGACACACCAGGTCCTTTCTAGTTTGTACCACTCAGCTACTCACTGCATCCACTCACTATCCCATTAGGGACGGCTACTCCCCATGTTTAATGCAATAAAAAAAATATTCTCCTCACTCCCAGCCCCGTCCAAACCAAAAATAAAAGAGCTTTGCATCCAACGAAATTCTTCATAAGGGCCGGGAGATCTTTTCTAAAGGTTTTCAAAAGTAATAAGGCCTGGACTAATAATGCACAGTCAGAGTTCAAATCCTGCCATCGGATCTGGGCAATTGACATTCTATTTTGTTTTTGTGACTGGAAGCCTGTGGCCAGTGGGGTACCACAGGGATCGGTGCTGGGTCCCTTGCTGTTTGTGGTCTACATTAACGACTTGGATATGAATGTAAAAGGTATGATCAGTAAGTTCGCTGATGATACAAAAATTGGTAGGGTGGTAAATAGCGAGGAGGATAGCCTCAGTCTGCAGGACGATATAGATGGGTTGGTCAGATGGGCGGAACAGTGGCAAATGGAATTTAACCCACTTTGGAGGGACTAACAAGGCAAGGGAATACACAATGAATGGGAGGACCCTAGGCAAGACAGAGGGTCAGAGGGATCTTGGTGTGCAAGTTCACAGATCCCTGAAGGCGGCGGAACAGGTAGATAAGGTGGTAAAGAAGGCATATGGGATACTTGCCTTTATTAGCCGAGGCACAGAATATAAGAGCTTTTTCCCTTCGTTGAGGGTTCTATAACAAGGGGGCATAGATTCAAGGTAAAAGGCGGGAGGTTTAGAGGGGATTTGAGAAAGAACTTTTTCACCCAGAGGGTGGTTGGAGTCTGGAACTCACTGCCTGAAAGGGTTGTGGAGGCAGGAACCCTCACAACATTCAAGAAGCATTTGGATGAGCACTTGAAATGCCATAGCATACAAGGCTACGGACCAAATGCTGGAATATGGGATTAGAGTGGACAGGGCTTGATGGCCGGCACGGACACGATGGGCCGAAGGGCCTCTATCCGTGCTGTATAACTCTATGTCTCTAATTTGACATCTGTCAGAAATAAAAATATTGAAAACTAAAAAGAAAACATTTTTTACCAATTTGATTGCTACTTACCAGCCAATCTAACGAGCACTGGACATACTCAGTAACCAACCTAACTAGTAATGGACATACTAACTAACCAATCTAACTAGTAATGGACATACTCACTAGCCAATCTAACTTGAACTGGACATACTAACCAATCTAGCTAGTAATGGATATACTCACTAACCAATCTAACGAGTAATGGACAACTCAGAACTGTCATACTAACCAAGGTAAGTGGATGTGGGTGTGTGATGAGAGTAAGGTTAGATGGGTGGGCTGGAATTTTGCTGGAAGTATCTGAGGAGGAGAGAGATTGAACGGTCTGTGGAAGGGAGGTGCCTGATGGGCCAGTGCTCTTTCCCTGTCCCATCCTCTCTCGTGCTTTTATCTACTGTACCTGCAAGGTCTTCACACACTGACCAAGAGCGTCGGGAGCTGGTTGGTGCCAGCGTTGTATCCGCTGGTTATTACCTTACCTCTGTCCCCAGCGGAGTCACTCAAACCACAGCGGAACCCAAAGGTTTCCCTCCCTCAACACGGGCAGGGCGAGTCGCAGTGCTGTCAGCGCGCAGCGGGCAAATGTGGAGCAACTCCTTCCCAGTAAAACCGCTCGGTACGTACCTCCTCCAGGGTGTGGTAGCTGCCGTAGTTGAAGTTGGAGGCGGTGCGCTCCATCATGGTCGTCCGCTCCAGTTCCGCTCTCTCATCGTCAATCATCACCTGCAGGTAAAACTCGGCTTTAGACAGAAACTCTCACACTCTCGGGACATCTCATAGCCCTTCACAGCCAATCAAGTGTAGTCACTGTTGGTAATGTAAGGAAACGCAGCAGTCCGTTTGCACACAGCAAGATCCCACAAACAGCAATGAGATAAATAACTAGATAATGTTTTAGTGATGTTGATTGGGAGGGGAAAAGTAGATAAATATCGCTAATGTGTTTAATTATATTCAACACATCCTCCTTCTCTCCACTGTCCAATTCAGGAAGAAAGATCAGACTAACTGGCTAATTTATATCGAAAGGTAGACTCTCCATTGACAGGATAAGGGTTCGCAGGGCCTCAGTCACATACTTTGCTTTCTCTCCCACCTATTTTCTCCCTTCACTTCCTCTTCTGACCCCATGTTGGGACACGGTTCCCGGGGCATTAGGCACCCCCTAGTACTCTGCCCATGGGGATAGTCCTCGTATATCAGCCCCTCCAGAGAATATCAGCAGGTTACCCAATACTGGGAGCATCACAAACCAGCCTAATCCTGTACTCACCTGACCCCACCTAACCTCCCCATACACACGGCCCACAAATACACCCCCATATACACGGCCCACAAATACACCCCCATATACACGGCCCACAAATACACCCCCATATACACGGCCCACAAATACACCCCCATATACACGGCCCACAAATACACCCCCATACACAGCCCACAAATACACCCCCAGACACACCCCACAAATACACCCCCATACACAGCCCACAAATACACCCCCATACACAGCCCACAAATACACCCCCATACACAGCCCACAAATACACCCCCATACACAGCCCACAAATACACCCCCATATACACGGCCCACAAATACACCCCCATATACACGGCCCACAAATACACCCTCATATACACAGCCCACAAATACACCCCCATATACACAGCCCACAAATACACCCCCATATACACAGCCCACAAATACACCCCCATACACAGCCCACAAATACACCCCCATACACACGGCCCACAAATACACCCCCATATACACGGCCCACAAATACACCCCCATATACACAGCCCACAAATACACCCCCAGACACACCCCACAAATACATCCCCATACACAGCCCACAAATACACCCCCAGACACACCCCACAAATACATCCCCATACACAGCCCACAAATACACCCCCAGACACACCCCACAAATACACCCCCAGACACACCCCACAAATACACCCCCATATACACAGCCCACAAATACACCCCCATACACACAGCCCACAAATACACCCCCATACACACACCCCACAAATACACCCCCATACACACGGCCCACAAATACACCCCCATACACAGCCCACAAATACACCCCCATACACACCCCACAAATACACCCCCAAACACACAGCCCACAAATACACCCCCATACACAGCCCACAAATACACCCCCAAACACACACCCCACAAATACACCCTCAAACACACACCCCACATACAGATACTCCACATATATCCACACACACACTCCTACTCACATATACATACACACACCCAACATACCTTAAAACACACACCTACAAACTCAAGTACCCTACATACACCCCCAAACACACACAAGCCATCACACACACCCAGCCTTGCATACCCTAATACACCCCCCACACCCACATACAATTACACACACCGCCCTACACTCACACCCAAGTGCATACACTTCCACATGCACATCCCCACCCTCGTACCCGCCTACACACACTCGCATATACTTACACACTCCCCTACTCTCATACACCTCCCCCAAACACACACAAATGCTCCCACTCACACCTCCACTTGCATATCTTAATACACACCCACATGCCCCCATTCGCATACAGTTACACACACCCCTACTCACACATAGCCACCTAAACATACTCACATATGCTTACACACACCCTTACACACACCCTTACACACAGCTTGTGTACATAACCACTTGCACGTGCTCACACACACCCCCTGTCACACACACACCCCCTGTCACACACACACCCCCTGTCACACACACCCCCCCTGTCACACACACACCCCCTGTCACACACACACCCCCTGTCACACACACACCCCCTGTCACACACACACCCCCTGTCACACACACCTCCAGCAGGGGCCGCTGGAATAAAATTAAGAGTGGGAAACCTGGCTGAATATCTCCCCCTCCAGCCCTGTACACTGGGCCCAATTGTAGCCCCTCTACCTGGCATGGTTTGGTTTAGTTGTTGACGCACCTGCAGGTCTTCAATCATTACCGAATACTGAATCCCGCTGTGCTCCAGAAACACTTTGAAAGACTGAAGACTGCCCTGTGGAACATGGACATCTATAATGAGGTCAGACTTGACGGGACTGCGCCAGATATCAAGCTAGAGAGAGAGAAAGAGGAGAAAAATTACGTTTATATTTAACATATAATATATCTGTAATACATAATCGACATAATATAGGCCGAGTTTGCTGGCAAACACCTGTCGATTAGTGTACAGCTGAACGTAGCATCTGGTGACGTCATCAGAAGGATGATGTCGCCCGAAAACCAGATGTTCCCACACGCTGTCGCCAATCACCGCGTGTGATTTTTCGGCCAGCTCCTAGTGATCAGCTGCTGAACATCTCTCGATGGATTTAACGTGACGGTTTCACACTGTGAGTCCTCTGGCCTCCGCTTCATTCTACTTCAGCGACGTGAGACACAACGGGAAGGAAAATCGGGGCGGGGTGTATAACGGGCGGTCGATCCCCCACAGCCCGTGTCCGTCACACACCAGATGTCACACTTTGCTACAGAGGCAAAGCAAATTTTTTTTTTGAAAAGAAGGTGGGGTGGGGTTGCGGAGAAAGCCATTCGTTGACCTGGAGCTTGAAATTTACAACCAGTTCGAACTGCCCTCTGATTGGTCCCAGCAATTTCTAAGTAGCTACAAAACCTGGATTAGCCCAGTTAAAACGGTGGCCTGAAAGGGACAGGACAGATTAACAGCTAAATATCACAACGGTGGTGCAGGCTGCGGACTATATTTGAGCAATGCCATGGGAGGTTGAGTGATGAAGCGTTCCCCGGGTGTTTGTAGTTCCCTCTGTGGTTTATGGTCAGAGATGCAGTTTTACGTTCTGACTTACCTGGAGATGGTCATGTTCCTCCAGGGACATCACCAGGCTGACCTGTTCCTCATCTGTGGGCGTCAGCCGTAGGACCTGGTCCCTGCAAACACACCAAGTGTCAGTATCAATGTTTAGTTGTTGGGCCGTTTATTAATTATTAATAAAGAATGGACTTGCATTTATACAGCACCCTTCATGGCCTCAGAAGATCCCAAAGTGCTTTACAGCCAATGAACTACTTTTTGAAGTGTAGTCACTGCTGTAATGTAGGAAACGCGGCAACCAAATTACACACAGCAAGATCCCACAAAAAAGCAATGAAATAAATGACCAGATCAATCTGTTTTTGATGTTGGTTGGGGGATAAATATTGTCCAGGACACCAGGGGAGAACTCCCCTGCTCTTCTTCCAAATAGTGCCATGGGATCTTTTAGGTCCACCTGAGAGGGCAGACAGGGCCTCAGTTTAACGTCTCATCTGAAAAACGACAGTGCGCTGGGAGAGTCAGCCTCGATTTTGTGCTCAAGCCTCTGGAATGAAGCTTCGAACCTACAAGCTTCAGAGGTGAGAGTTTGATCCTGAGCTGGTGCAGCGCAGGCACCTGATGAGAGGAGAGATATTGAAAGATACTTTGTGAAGCTATGAGAGAACTTTCTGGGATCATTTTGATCTGCAAGGATGCATCACAACCTCTGGGAACAATTAAAGAGAACAAATATATTTTGGCACTTATTTTTGCCACCATTTCTCCCTTCTCTCCTGCCCACTTCTTATGAAGGAGCTGACTCCTGCTGAGGTCTGGTTCCTGGGTCATTCTTCAAGAGAGTGCCTTCACAGCGAGTGTTGGGATGAACACAAGGGATGGAGTGTAAATCTCAGGATCGGTCCCTTAGTGTGTTGGCTTTATATAAAGTGCTCAAATTGTATGTGTGTGCACTTCTTAAAATTAAAAATGGTGAGATGTTAGTGGTGGGGAAATGGAACACTTTCCATTTCAGGTTCCCCGTGTCAGTATGGGGAACTCCCAGGTCAGATATAGTAGAGTAAAGCTCTCTCTACTCTGACCCACCCTGACAGGACCACTCCCTACTGCTCCAGTGTGACAATTTTCCACTTCCCACACCAGCTAACCTGTGGCTTCCTTCATCGCTAATTTTAATGCCAAATTATGGGCAGTTTTACGATGGGTGATTCTCGCCCATGAGGAACTGGAGTTGAGACTAAGCCCAAAGTCATTTGGTAGACAACACCTACTGGAGGGAGAGAGATGTGATCTTCACCCCATCAGTTTGGACAAGGTTTGAACCTAGAGTCCAAAGTTGTAAGGTCCGTTAGCCCCACCACAGTCTACGATTAGCCATCAAAAGAACGATTCTTTCCCATTCTCTCCAAGGTGCTGACGCACCACGATCGCCGGAATATCTCAACTAGGTATCCATTGATCATGTGTTTTGGGCATGGGGAACAGCCCTGGATGAGTTTCCCACCCTCCCGAGCCCAGGGCAACAGAGGTCAACTGTCATGCCTTCTGCGCTCTGCACCGGCTGAGGTCAGCCAACTCAACAAAGGGCGAGGGTCAGATCTGGGACCTGTCCAGTTCCACACCAAGAGGTTCTCATAAAGACCCTCCACCCTTGAGTCGGATCGGACAAACTAATATCGAGGAACCTGCTTGAAAAGAAATCTCGCCACAAGGTAGTAACTCACCCCTCGAAACTTCTCTGGGTGCAAACGGCCACCAGCAGAGCTGAGAAAACGAAAAGCGTCCTCATGGTGAAGCCTTGTGAAAAGGAACAATGTGCCGGGCTATATTTAAAGCTGAGAGGCGGCCAGGGAGTCACCAGATAAAGACAAAGATAATGACTAGCATTAATCTGTAGAAATGGTGCCACGTGGAATAATTCCCACGCAGATTGAGGCTGCTTATATCAATACCTTGTTTGTTTTTCCAGCAAAGTCCTGATGATTTTGAATAAAAATGTTTAACAATTTAATAATCTGATGATATGCAAATAAATTGCAGGATTGAAAAGCTATGCTTTGGCAACATCCAGTTAAACCAATTATTCAACTCTATTTCTTCTTTGTGGATATTTATAAAACATATTCTTTTGTGGGCTGAGGGGAAGTGTACAGATAGCTCACTAGGTTAATGCACTGCCCAGTGAATTACTGACCTATTCAGACCAGGGAGGTTGTTGTTTCAAAGCCTGTTCTGTGCTGACTTACCTGATCTCAGCTGGAGCAGTGTTTGGAAGGAGTGCAGAGGAAATCGTTTCATTGTATCTACCCCATCAAATCACTTTATCATTTTAGACACTAAGGTTAGATCACCTCTCAATCTCCTATATTCAAGGGAATACAAGCCAAGTTTATGCAACCTGTCCTCATAATTTAACCCTCTAAGCCCAGTATCATTCTGGTGAATCTGCACTGTAACTCCTCCAAGGCCAATATATCCTTCCTGAAGTGTGGTGCCCAGAACTGAAAACAATTTTACAACACCAAGTTATAGTCCAGCAATTTTATTTGAAATTCACAAGCTTTCGGAGGCTTCCTCCTTCCTCAGGTGAATGTTGTGGAAATGAAATCCTCGAACCTCTCGCATTTATAAATCACAGAACAATACCTGGTGATTACAGACAGTCCTTTCAACTGCCCGTTGCCAAGGCAATCAGTGTGCAGACAGACAGGTGTTACCTACAAGGTCTCCGAATATACAAACCACCAAAAAAAAACAGAGATAGAGAGGCAGAAACATAGAAAAGACAGCAAATGACCCGTTATATTAAAAACAGATAACATTTGTTCGCTGGTGGGGTAACGTGTAGCATGACATGAACCCAAGATCCTGGTTGAGGCCGTCCTCATGGGTGCGGAACTTGGCTATCAATTTCTGCTCGACGATTTTGCGTTGTCGTGTGTCTCGAAGGCCGCCTTGGAGTACGCTTACCCGAAGGTCGGTGGCTGAATGTCCCTGACTGCTGAAGTGTTCCCCGACTGGGAGGGAACCCTCCTGTCTGGCGATTGTTGCGCGGTGTCCGTTCATCCGTTGTCGCAGCGTCTGCATGGTCTCGCCAATGTACCATGCTCTGGGGCATCCTTTCCTGCAACGTATGAGGTAGACAACGTTGGCCGAGTCACAGGAGTATGAACCATGCACCTGGTGGGTGGTGTCCTCTCGTGTGAACGCAGAACTGAACGCAGCGCTCCAGATGGGGTCCGACCAAGGCTCTGTATAACTGAAGCATCACTTCCTCACATTTGTATTCCAGCCAACAGTAAGTTGTGTGGATGGGAGCAGGAAATGATAGAGGGACATCAACAGACTAAGTGAGTGGGCAAAACTGTGGCAGATGGAGTTCAATGTGGGGAAGTGTGAGGTCACCCACTTTGGATCCGAGAAAGACAAATTGAAATATTTTCTTAACGGGGAGAGACTAGGAGCTGTGGATGAACAAACGGATTTGGGTGTCAATGTGCACAAATCACTAAAAGCTAGTGCACAGGTACAAAAAATAATCTGAAACTCACTCCCCTAAAAGGCGTTGGATTCTGGGTCAATTGAAATTTTCACAACTGAGATTGGTCGATTTTTGTTGAATAAGGTATCAGGGGATATGGAGCAAAGGCTCCAAATGAAGTTGAGGTACAGATCAGCCATGATCGAATTGAATGGCAGAACGGGTTAAAGGGGCCGAATGGCCTCCTCCTGTTGCTTTGATTGACCTCCGACAATCACGGCCATCTTCCCCTGTGACCCCAGCCACTGGAGGGTTTCCCCATGACCTCCATTGACCTCATTTTTCGGAGGGCTCCTTGGTCTCGTACTTGGTCAAATTCTCCCTTGATGTTGAGGGGCGGCCACTCTCACCCCTCCTCTAGCATTAAGCCCTTGCATCTGTGCCTTGATCAAGACTGTGATGAGGTCTGGAGCCCAGAGGTTCTGGCAGAACCTGAGCTGATGAGCAGGTTATTGGTTAGCGGGTGTTGCTTGCTGACGCTGTTTGGATGTCCCGAGGACAGGAATGAGTCGATATAAATCTATTAATTTTCCTTTACATTTTTCTTAAAGGCAAATAAGAGATTGAAATACTATTCTTTTTTTTAGCAATTTACCAATAAGTAATGTTTTATCTATAGCCTTAAGATCAGTCATGATCTAATTGAATGGCGGAACAACCTCGAGGGGCTGAATGGCCTCCTCCAGTTCCTATGCTCTCCAGTATTTTATTTCATTTCTCCATTTACAGTTCATTTGCTGTTACTGGCAGAAAAAGTAAAATAACAAACAAAATTGTATTTTCTAAAACATTTATCCAATGCACTGGGGTTAAAAGAATCACTTAATTACGAGCTGGGGACTTCCAGCCCTGGTCTGCTTATGTAGAGATTCTTCCAGTTCATCAGCAATATATGTTAAAAATCTGATGCATTTCCTCTCAACATTTACCATTAGAATTCCGATGCGGACTTTAGAATGGAAACTTCCTACGTAAAGTTGTCTTGGCTTGAATGGGCTGGTCAGCAGATGGTGCGGTCCAGTCAATGGGTGGGTTAGCCCTGGGACGGTGGGTAGAGTGTCCTCATGTAGGGGTTGCTGGCCCATGGTCAGCGGGTAAGCTGGCTGGCATCGTGAGGAGGGGGATGATGGGTTGGGGTTCCAGGGCATGGCCTGGTGCTTGGGGTGGTGGCCCGGGGGACAGTGAGGGGCAAGTGGCCTGGGGTCAGTCGGGGTTTAGATGTCCCAGGGTCAGTGCAAGGAGGTGTGGCCTGGGGTCAGTGGGGAGCAGGCCTGGGGTCAGCGAGAGGGGTCTCGGGGTAATTGGGGCAGTCTCCTCACAGGGGACAGAGGGACGTAGTGGCCTTGGGTCAGTGTGGGGAGGTGACCCGCCCAGTGGGGGAGGGTGGAGGGGAGTCGGCTGTGGTCAGTGAGCATGTCCCAGGGTCAGGGGGTGGAGGGCGTTCCACTGAGTTGGGGGAGTGAGGGGAATAGCCTGGGGTCAGTGGGCGTGTCCTGTGGTCAGTGGGCGTGTCCTGTCGCCACAGTGGGCGTGTCCTGCGGCCAGTGGGCGTTTCCCAGGGCGAGTGGGCGGGGCTCGGGGCCAGCTGGTGTTTTCCTGAGTCCTCGAGTTAGTGGGCGGGGCCCGGGGGTCAGTGGGCGGGGCCCGGGGGTCAGTGGGCGGGGTCCCGGGGGTAAGTGGGCGGGGGTGGGCGGGGCCACGCGTTATGAATTTCCCGCGTCCAGTTTTTAAAAATCTTTGCCGACGTCAAGCGAGATGACGTACGTTAGCGGAAGTAGGTCATTGTATTTCCGGTGGCGGCGGAGCGGGTCGGTGAGTGAATGAATGCGGCGGCCGGAGTTACCGGGGGTCCGGGGATCGGAGTTACCGGGGGTCCGGGGATCGGAGGGCCCGGGGTTACCGGGGGTCCGGGGATCGGAGGGCCCGGGGGTCCGGGGATCGGAGGGCCCGGGGTTACCGGGGGTCCGGGGATCGGAGGGCCCGGGGTTACCGGGGGTCCGGGGATCGGAGGGCCCGGGGGTCCGGGGATCGGAGGGCCCGGGGGTCCGGGGATCGGAGGGTCCGGGGGTCCGGGGATCGGAGGGTCCGGGGGTCCGGGGACCGGAGTTACCGGGGATCTGAGGCCCGGGGATCGGAGGGTCCGGGGAGCCCGGGGTTACCGGGGGTGTGGGGTGCGCCGCCCGGGGGTGTGGGGTGCCCCGCCCGGGGGTGTCGGGTGCCCCGCCCGGGGGTGTCGGGTGCGCCGCCCGGGGGTGTCGGGTGCGCCGCCCGGGGGTGTCGGGTGCGCCGCCCGGGGGTGTGGGGCCCGGGGGCCCGACCACTGGGCCTGTTGAGGCGGGCGGGCCCTCCACTCCCTCCCTCCCTCCCGCCTTTTTGCTGCTTTTGGGAAACTCCTCGAATCCGGTTTATTCTTTACTGAAAACCGTTAAACTGTCAGTTTGTGTCCACAGAAATGAACCCAGCGGGAAATGGGCCCCCCGGCACCGCTCTCATCGACCGCACCATCCAGATGAGGAAAGAGGCGCAAGCCAGGAAGGTGATGCTGGTCTGGGGGCTGCTCAATGTGGGGCTCGCTGGGATGGTCTACATGGAGATGTGAGTGGTTGTTCCCTCTCCACTCGCAGTGACTCTCATTTGTCTTTAAATTGTGGAGATAAAATTTGACACCTGGTGTTAGGATGAAAGATTTGCATTTCTATAGCGCCTTCCACAACCTCGGGACGCCCCAAAGCGCTTTACAGCCAATGGAGTACTTTTTGGAAGTGTAGTCACTGTTGTAACGTAGGGAAACGCGGCAGCCAGTTTGCGCACAGCAAGATCCCGCTAATAGGAACGAGATGACCTGTCTTAGTGGTGTTGGTTGAGAGATCAATATTGGCCCAGGACACCGGGGAGAACTCCCCCCTGCTCTTCTTCGTGTCATCAGAAAGCAAGGGCTGTCTTGTGGGTGCCACCCGACGACCCAGTGAGTAGCTGAACCGGACAGACCAGCTTCTTTCCCCATTCGGGTGTGTTAGTCGATCTTGGCCGATTGCAGCGTTCCGGGGTTAAAATCGGCCTTGGCTCCCCTGGGAAAATCGGCCAGACTCACCGCTCCCGAATCGCCTGCCGACACTCGCTGCGCGGGCTAACACGTGGAGGGTGGCCTCTCTCCGTGAGGTACTGGGAAGGTGACTTTGGAGCCACAGGTCACAGCGGCAAAGGGAACATTGGCAGAAAAAGGAGGAGCAATAAGAAACTTTGTGAATCTGGATTAGTCTCTAACTTTGAGAGCTGGCGAAGACATCCATCAGTCTCGTTACTGGTAACGGGTTACTGGTCCAGAGTAATGGGCCAGAAAGGCATTTACTGATGGAGTGGGAGAGGGGCCTCAGTAATTTGCTTTTAAACCCTTGTCTTGAGTTCAAACACAAGGTGTTTGATTCCCAGCTAATCGTATTAATTTTTATTTTTGAGTCAAGATGCACATATTTTATAATTTTTTTAAAAAATCTCATTTTGCAGGACTGGCAAATTGCTGAGCAAATTCTACAACATCAGCTACTGGCCCCTGTGGTATATTGGTGAGTAACTCTGTGCTATCTGGAGAACTTAGTTGCCGATTGTGCTGTCTCCCACTGATTAAATGTGCTCCTCTGGTTAAATTATGAGGGCTGGTTGCATCGACGAGGCTTGTTTACCTCGGAGTATAGAAGATTAAATGGTGATCTGATTGAGGTGTTTGGGTAGATAGAGAGAAACTATTTCTTCTAGTGGGGTGTCTAGAATAAGGGGGCATAACCTTATCATTAAAGCTAGGCCGTTCAGGGGTGATGTCAGGAAACACTTCTTCACACAAAGGGGAGTGGAAATCTGGAACTCTTTTTCCCTCCCCCACCCAAAAAACTGTTGAGGCTGGGGGTCAATTGAAAATTTCAAAACTGGGATTGATAGATTTTTGTGAGGCAAAGGTTATGGAACCAAGGCGGGTAAATGGAGTTAAGATACAGATCAGCCATGATCTAATTGAATGGCGGGACAGGCTCGAGGGGTTGAATGGCCTCCTCCTGTTCCTATGGCAGTTGCGGGTCACGGCAGGTTATTGGGCAAGAGCGGGGGGGGGGGGTGGACCTTTGCCCCGTGCCCTGGGCTGGTGTCTCTGCCACCTCTCGGAGACGCTTATACATCCCGCAGAACCTTCCGGTGCCCCAGGTGGTTGCTGTCCGTTTTCGTTCCTTCCCTTCAGCCTCAGCTATTTGCCAGTTGTGTCTTGTAGAATATAGGAGTTCAGTAGGCGGCCACTCGGCCCATCGTGCCTGTGCTGGCTCTCTGAAAGAGCTAGCCTCCCGGTCCCGTTCCTGTTTCCCTTCCCCGTGCCCCTTTAAAAAAAAATAATTTTTCAAATATTTATTTGCTTCCATTTTTAAAAGCTATTCTGGATTGTGATTCCACTAAGACGTTCCATGTCCTGAGAATTATTTCTAAGTTCTCTGTTCTGGTGATGCTCCTAAACATGTGCCCTCTGGTTACCAACTCATCCAGTGGGAATAGCTTTTCCCTTGGGCTGCTCTGATGTTCTCCTTTCCACATCAAGGCCAGTCCTTGCTGAGAGCAGCTAACTCCACACTGACCGTAGGATCGATGTTTGTAGCTTCCCGTTCCGTGTCGTTCAGCTTAAGAGTTTCAATTTCTACGGAGCCCGCTCCGTATCTTGAATCCCACGCAAAACACTGCCTGAATTTAGTTTGGTGTATTCTGTTGCACGTCTTGTAACTTTCCGATTTCTCTCTCTTTTGTTCCAGAGCTCGGACTGGTCACCTTGTTTTGCCTGAATGCTTTATTTGATTTCTGGCGTTATTTCAGGAGTGCCGTGGTCCCAGCCAGCCTTGTGATGAGCCCACAGCAGCAAACCCTGCTGGGAATGAGGAACTCAGGTAAGTTGGGACGTAGCTGCGGCCCAGTGTGGGGAGAGAGAACGGTTAAGGAACTCCGGTCCCTAGCTCCCGACTCCACCCCTCTCCCTGGCCACTGTCTGAGGCTGAACCAGACCGTCTGCAACCCTGGCGTCCAATTTGATCCTGAGATGAGCTTCCGACCACATATCTGCTCCATCACCAAAACCGTCTACTTCCACCTCTGTAACATCGCCTATCTCCGCCCCTGCCTCAGCTCATCTGAAACTGAAACTCTCATCCATGCCTTTGTTACCTCCAGACTTGACTATTCCAATGCTCTCCTGGCCGGCCTCCCATCTTCCACCCTCCATAATCTCTGCTGCCAGTGCCCTAACTTGCACCAAGCCCCTCCATGGCCTCGCTACCCACCACCCCCACCCCACAAATCTCCATAATCTCCTCCAGCCCTACAACCCTCCGAGATCTCTGCGCTCCTCCAATTCTGTCCCCAATTTTAATCGCTCCACCATCGGCGGCCGTGCCTTCAGCTGCCGAGGAGCTAAGCTCTAGAATTCCCTCCCTGACCCCCTCTATCTCTTTTAAGACGCTCTTTAAAACCAACCTCTTTGACCAAGCTTTTGGTCACCTGTCCTAATATCTCCTTATGTGGCTCGGTGTCAAATTTTGTTTGATGATCACTCCCGTGAAGCGTCTTGGACGTTTTGCCACGTTAAAGGCGCTATATAAATGCAAGTTGTTGTTGAAAGGCTTTCCGCCTGTTTGAGCGACTGCTGTCGCATGGGAGTGGGGGAGGGTGGGGGAG
The DNA here is from genome assembly GCF_035084215.1 of Heptranchias perlo. Taxonomy (NCBI): domain Eukaryota; kingdom Metazoa; phylum Chordata; class Chondrichthyes; order Hexanchiformes; family Hexanchidae; genus Heptranchias; species Heptranchias perlo. Next base: position 44,583,643 of record NC_090348.1, on the reverse strand, counting down.
CTATTTCAAGTCAACCGAGTGTCCAAACTCAGGAACTTGGAGATCAGGGAAAAGCACAAATAAATGGAGCTCCTGTCAATGCGTGTGTGCCCTTTCTGTAAACGTCATCACGAGAGCAGCTCGAGCTGTCAGCAGACCACTGCAATGGTGGGTGACCTTGGGGTGGGGGAAGGGGAGAGATCTCTTCTTCGCCTTCTCCACCTCCCTGTGTATCCTTTAATATTCTGACCTTTAAACCCATTGCTGATTAATCCAGTAGAAGCAATCGAACACCGTTCACCCTAATAATAACCCATCATTACTTGAAAATGTCCCAATCCTCGATCTTCTCGATCTCCATTGAAAAGAAGCCCTCTCTTCTCAGGTCCCTTTGTAACTGTAACCCCTCACCCCGGTCCCCGGTTACACATCCTTGTGAATCTACGCTGCATCTTCTCCATTGCTTTTTTGCTTTTCTATCCTTCCTATAATGAGCTGGTCAAAACTATACACAATGATCCCAACTGCAACCTCACCTGAGGTCTTGGACCAGTCCAAAAATTGCCTCCTGGCTTTTACAGTCTGTGCTCTAGATACAAAAACCAAGGGGGTAAGAGGCACCACAGTGTTGAGGTGGTTGAAGAATCCGAGTAGGAGACGGGGAGGATGAGTTCAACACAACGAGGAAGAACATGGGGGTTGGGACTTCTGAACGTTGGATGTGATGGGTGAGGAAGGTGAAGAGCAGTACTGACCATATGGAGATGACAAAAGTCTCAACGGGAAGCGAGAGGGGGGACCTATAACCGAGTACTTAACCTGTCGCAACTCTTCTCTCCTCAGCGATACAGACGACTCCGCAGCAGAAGCCAGCCACCACGTCCACCCCCAACAGCTCCCCGCCGGGCATGGCCCAGGGGCAGAGCGTGCTGTCCTACAGCCCTTCGCGGCCCCTCTGCCCCAGTCCCAAGTTCAGCCCCAACTGTATAACGGGGTTTAGCCCAACCATGCCGACCCCTTCCCCGCCAGGGAGTGGATCCTTCCCGTCCTCTGTGATGTACTCGTCTGGCAACAGCTTCAATACGGTACGTAGAAACGGAGGGGAGGTGGGGTGGAATCTAACCATTGGGATCAATATTTGACGTTCACTGGTATCTCTAAAATCCCCATTATGGGTTTGTAACCATGTTCCCGTTTTCCCCATCTCGCCTGACAGTAAGAAAGAAAGAACTTGCATTTATATCGTGCCTTTTTGAAATACTCTTTGAAGTGTAGTCACTGTTGTAATATGGGCAACGTGGCAGCCATTTTGTGCAGGGCAAGGTCCCACAAACAGCAATGTGATACCGACAAAATAATCTGTTTTAATGATGTTGGTTGAGGGATAAATATTGGCCAGGACACTGGGAGAGCTCCCCTGCTCTTCAAAATAGTGCCTGGGGATCTTTTACATCCATCCGAGAGAGCAGACGGGGCCTCAGCTTAATGCCTCATCCGAAAGACAGCATCTCTGACAATGCAGCACTCTCTCAGTATTGCACTGGGGGTGTCAGCCTAAATTTTGTGCTCAAGTCTCTGGAGTGAGACTTGAACCCACAACCTTCTGACTCCGAGGCGCGAGTGCTACCACCGAACCACGGCTGACATTGTTAAGACACTGACCCGAGCTGGGGTGGCTGTTCCGCAAATGTCCGTGGCCCTCGGGTGCCTCAATCGAGTGCCATTCTTTACTGCGTGAGCCGTTGACAGTGAGTGTTGAGAGCTATTCCTCCGTGGGTGATATTACGATCAGCCCCGATGCTGTCCACACCTCGGCCAAATCTGTGCTCTTTGTAGCCGGGATGGCAACGAGCACTGTGACCTTTGACTTATTCTGCTCCCCTCCCCCAGTCTCTGGGTCACCGGGTACAGGTTTGCCCCCCCGCACTGTCGCTGTAGCTCGGCACAGATCATAGAAATCTGGGGCGTCCCTGATCTTGCGTTTATATAGTGCCTTTAAGGTAGTAAAATGTCCCAAGGCGTTCATAGCTTTTACCCATTGAACCTGTGAGGGAAGTTTTTGCCATATTTTATATTTTGCAACAAAAAAAAGGAAAGCCTTCCCGTGTCAACAGATGAGATGGTGTAGACTTCCCCAGAGGACCAGCTGGGTGTATCAGTGAGTAACTGATCCCAGCCAGGGCTGCGATAGGCCTCAGTGCTCCCGGGTTGTGGAGGGGGAAAGGCGGCCAGGATTCCCATTCCTCGTACTGGGAGTCCACGTGCGGACAGGGTCGGGCTTGGCCATGGCCATGATGACCCCGCCCCCCTGGAATCACCGTCAAAGCCACCGAGTAAATGCTGGGCAGGGTCCTTGAGCTGGCGGGGGGGGGACCCGGATTGGACTGTATCTTCAGCGTGGAACGGAGAAAATTGGCAAGAGAAACACAAGAGATGGGTGAGATCCTAAATGAATATTTCACATCGGTGTTTACGGTTGAGAAAGGCATGGATGTTAGGGAACTTGGGGAAATAAATAGTGATGTCTTGAGGAGTGTACATATTACCGAGAGGGAGGTGCTGGACGTCTTAACGCGCATCAAGGTCGATAAATCTCCGGGACCTGATGAAATGTATCCCAGGACGTTATGGGAGGTTAGGGAGGAAATTGCGGGTCCCCGAGCAGAGATATTTGAATCGACAGCTACAGGTGAGGTGCCTGAAGATTGGAGGGTGGCAAATGTTGTGCCTTTGTTTAAGAAGGGCGGCAGGGAAAAGCCTGGGAACTGCAGACCGGTGAGCCTGACATCTGTAGTGGGTAAGTTGTTAGAGGGTATTCTGAGAGACAGGATCTACAGGCATTTGGAGAGGCAGGGACTGATTAGGAACAGTCAGCATGGTTTTGTGAGAGGAAAATCATGTCTCACGAATTTGATTGAGTTTTTTGAAGGGGTAACCAAGAAGATAGATGAGGGCTGTGCAGTAGACGTGGTCTACATGGACTTTAGCAAAGTCTTTGACAAGGTACCGCATGGTAGGTTGTTACATAAGGTTAAAACTCACGGGATCCAAGGTGAGGTAGCCAATTGGATACAAAATTGGCTTGACGACAGAAGACAGAGGGTGGTTGTAGAGGCTTGTTTTTCAAATTGGAGGCCTGTGACCAGCGGTGTGCCTCAGGGATCGGTGCTGGGTCCGCTGTTATTTGTTATTTATATTAATGATTTGGATGAGAATTTAGGAGGCATGGTTAGTAAGTTTGCAGATGACACCAAGATTGGTGGCATTGTGGACAGTGAAGAAGGTTATCTAGGATTGCAACGGGATCTTGATAAATTGGGCCAGTGGGCCGATGAATGGCAGATGGAGTTTAATTTAGATAAATGTGAGGTGATGCATTTTGGTAGATCGAATCGGGCCAGGGCATTGGGGAGAGTTAAAGAACAAAGAGATCTAGGTGTACAGGTTCATAGCTCCTTGAAAGTGGAGTCACAGGTGGATAGGGTGGTGAAGAAGGCATTCAGCATGCTTGGTTTCATTGGTCAGAACATTGAATACAGGAGTTGGGATGTCTTGCTGAAGTTGTACAAAACATTAGTAAGGCCACACTTGGAATACTGTGTTCAGTTCTGGTCACCCTATTATAGAAAGGATATTATTAAACTAGAAAGAGTGCAGAAAAGATTTACTAGGATGCTACCGGGACTTGATGGTTTGACTTATAGGGAGAGGTTGGATAGACTGAGACTTTTTTCCCTGGAGAGTAGGAGGTTAAGGGGTGATCTTATAGAAGTCTATAAAATAATGAGGGGCATAGATAAGGTAGATAGTCAAAATCATTTCCCAAAGGTAGGGGAGTCTATAACGAGGGGGCATAGATTTAAGGTGAGAGGGGAGAGATACAAAAGGGTCCAGAGGGGGAATTTTTTCACTCAAAGGGTGGTGAGTGTCTGGAACGAGCTGCCAGAGGCAGTAGTAGAGGCGGGTACAATTTTGTCTTTTAAAAAGTATTTGGACAGTTACATGGGTAAGATGGGTATAGAGGGATATGGGCCAAGTGCAGGCAATTGGGACTAGCTTAGTGGTATAAACTGGGCGACATGGACATGTTGGGCCGAAGGGCCTGTTTCCATGTTGTAAACTTCTATGATTCTATGATTCTAAAAGTAGGCTTGGGACCGACTGCAGAAAACCAACGGTGAAGGAGCACTGGAATTTCAAGCAGCCCTGGTTATTGCTGTCATGAGCAGGACTGTGGGACTGACCAGGAAGCCTGTCGCACGGTGGGAGTCCCAGTGCGGTGCGCCACGGGAGACGAGAAGGCCAGGGACCTTCCTGACCCCCCCCCCACCGTGCCACTGTGAGGAAGCCTTGCTGGGCTCACCCCCACCTCTCTTCCCCACTTCCTGATTCCTGCCCGGTTTCAGGTCCGTCTGCCCGGGAGTCCCCCACCCACCCCACCAGATAGAGAAAAATACACATGAATCTTCTCTCGGAATCCTTGGTGTTTGATTGTGAACCAAAGGGAGTGATTGCGAAAGGTGCTTTCTTTCCGTACTCCTGTGGGGCTGGCTGTGTTCTGGTCGCAGGTGAAAATGACAGCTCCTTTACCCTGACCTCCGTTGCCATGTGTTTAATTCAGTCCGTTTTCCCACCGTTCCCGGTTTTGTGTAATCCCAATTCCATTAATTGCGTTGCCATCTGGTGAGGAGTTTTCAGTTTCTCATCATTTTGTTTAAAAGCGCGTCAGCCCTGGGTGGAATTGCCCGCGCTGCCAGGTCTGATGACTCAGTAAGTTTTTATATCCACTGAGTAGCTGAACCGTACTGACCAGCGGGGATCCCAGATTCCATTCCCGATCCATGCGGGACTGGCTGATCTCATCCGGTGTGGCATTCGAGCTGAACTGATCGGCTTATGAGCCCTGGGTTAGCAAAGAGGAAAGTGGCCAGAAATCCTGCCCCTGGTCGTGATCGAGTGGCTCTTATTTTAAGTGGGATAGGACAGTGGGATAGGACAGTGGGATAGGACAGTGGGATAGGACAGTGGGATAGGACAGTGGGATAGGACAACCAGTTTGCAGATGATGACTCCCATGGTGGAATACCCTTTGACGCACATTGGAGCATTGGCTGGTTATAATTGTGGAAGGTTCGGTTCATACCCCTCTCTTTAAACCCACCCCTACCCAAACCCTTTTATATTACAGATCTGCTTCAAATTGAATAATACGATAAATAATATGCTGGGGCTCCAAGTACTGTGGAATCTACATTAACCCGCTGCTCTACGTACACATGAACCAGCAGCTCTGTTCTACGCTCACAGTAGTAGGCAGCTCTGCTCCTCTCCACTGCTCCGAGTGTAATCTTGCACGTGCATAGTTGTGTGAAGGTCTAGAGCAGTATTGCCTTGTGGCCGAGGACATCCACTGGCGCTGGGAACGGCTGTGTTCTGGTGGGACTGAGAGAAACCTCCTCTGGAGGCAACTCTGTGCATCTCTGGAACTAAAAACAGCCCCGAATGCCCCTGAAGTTCTCCGTTTGTCTCTCAGTCACGGAACAGTGTGTTGGAGCGGCTGGGCTGGGAGGGGAGGGAGAATGTCTTTTAATATTGCTGTAGCTGAAATGATATGAAACCTGACAGGAAGTAGATAAATTAAGAACAAGCTGGATAAGTTTTCTGGTCAAAGAACTAACTGAGGAGTAATGGAAAGTGTATTGTGTGCTCACTGACCTACATTGGCTCCCGGTCCGGGAACGCCTCGATTTTAAAATTCTCATCCTTGTTTTCAAATTCCCTCCATGGCCTCGCCCCTCCCTGTCTCTGTAATCTCCTTCAACTACACCCATCCGGGATCCCTGCGCTCCTCCAATTCTTGCCTCTTACACATCCCCGATTTTAATCGCTCCACAATTGGCGGGCGTGTCTTCAGCTGCCTAGGCTCTAAGCTCTGGAATTCCTACCCTAAACCTCTCCGCCTCTCTACCTCTCTCTAAACCTTTAAGTGGTTCCTTAAAACCTACCTCTTTGACTAAGCTTTTGGTCACCTGACCTAATATCTCCTTATGTGGCTCGGTGTCAAATTTTGTTTGAAAATCGCTCCTGTGAAGCGCCTTGGGACGTTTTACTGTGTTAATGGCACAACATAAATTCAAGTTATTTTTATTCTTTGAAGACAGCAATAATTTTTTTTCTAGCCCTGTATGTTCCAGTGGGTTTTTGTTTTTACAGTTCGATACTGTTATGTTAATAAATGGAAATTGTTTTTTGGCGAGTGTAAATGAGGGGCTGAGGAACCTCAGCGCAGGACACCAGCAAGGGTGAAAAGACTAGGACAGACGATGAGGAAGAAAGAACTTGCATTTATACAGCACCTCTCACGACCTCAGGACGTCCCAAAGCGCTTTACAGCCAATGAAGTACTTTTGAAATCACCGTTATAATGTAGGGAAATGCGGCAGCAATTTTGCGCAAAGCAAGATCCCACAAACAGCAGTGAAATAAATGACCAGACAATCTGTTTTAGGTGTTGGTTGAGGGATAAATATTGGCCAGGACTCCCCTGCTCCTCGTCCAATAGTGGCCGTGGGATCTTTTATGTCCACCTGAGAGGGCAGACGGGGCCTCGGTTTAACGTCTTATCTGAAAGACGGCACCTCCAACAGTGCAGCACTCCCTCAGTACTGCACTGGGAGTGTCAGCCTGAATTATGTGCTCAAGTCTCTGGAGTGGGACTTGATTTACCTCAAAAATTTGGTTCAAGATGTGTTTAGGTAACACCAAGCTTAGATTTTAAAAGCCTTGATTGTCGGAGGAAGGGGAGACAGGGGGAGCTCGAGAGTTCCTCCACTTTGAAGTCCTGGGAAAGAATAAGTTAGAGTAGGAGACTGACTCGATTTCAACACGGCGACGATGCAGGGGGTGGTGAGGAAGAGTGAGTGGGATGATGTGTTTGAAACAAAGGCTGTGATAGACCGGGAGGTTTGGGGGGGGGTTTTGGGGGCGAGTTGGAGGCCAGAGACGAGGGGCTTTTGTTAGCTAAACTGCTGGAGACTTTATTCTTTCCTATTTTCCTTTAGGGCTCCAGCTTCAGTCCCCTTCAGAATTCGTGCTTGTACAATAACAGCGTGGGGAGTACAGAGGGCTCCAGCCTGAGAGCCCGTTACCGATCTGCACCTTCCGTGTACAGCGCTCCCCTCACACGAGATGAGTACGTGACCGACATGAAGTCTCTGGAGAACTTCCTCCGCTCTGAAGAGGAGAAGCAGGGCCGCAGCCAGCTGGGTCAGTTGAGGCTTGAACTTTTGGTGTGATATAATCGGAACCGTACAGAACAGTGAGGGACCCGGATTCAGGGGCCTGGTCTGTACTGCGTTAGCCGATCTCAGCCGGGGCAGTTTGAGGACGGTTGCAATCATTGGCGTCTCTATGTTTTGGATGGGAGGGCAAGGGGACTTTCAGTCCCGATTGTCGTCCAGTGACCTCTCCTGCAAAGTGTATGCATGGACATTGGGTGAACAAGGACAAGTTGAGGAAATTTGCAGGGTTATGGGGAAAGAGCAGGGTGAGTGGGACTAATTGGATAGTTCTTTCAAAGATCCGGCACAGAGACAATGGGCCGAATGGCCTCCTGTGCCGTACGATTCTGTGAACAGGATTGGGCTTGGCCGTAATTCCCCCTCTCTTTAGTGCTCCTTCCCAAACAGTTGGGAGGTCTGTTGACATTCACTGTCTTAAGCTCACACATGAAGATACTGGAGGGAGGTTGGTTTGAATGAAGCTGTAACATGGCATGGACCTTCAGAAGGGGAAGGAGAAAACTGGGGTGGGAGAGGGGAAGCCCCATTTTGAGATTATCTTGTTCTTTATCACAGATTGAAAAGTTGTGTTCTGGTATTGAGGTTGGGGGTGGAGTGGGGGGGTGTAATGTTATTGGGGAGTGGTTATTTGGTAAACGGAGTCACCGCCTCAAGCTCCTTTGGTCATTTGCCCCGATGGATAAACTCACTTAACCAACGAGCAGCTGGGCCCTGCAGTCAGGGCAGTCCCGGGCTCGATCCCTGGTCTGTGCTGTTAGCTCCCTCTCTGCCAGGGTAGCAATGTCGGCGCTCGGTCGGCCTCAGCACTTCTAGGTTTGGGAGGGGTGGGGGGTGAGAAAAAAAATCAGCCGAGGTTCCAGCTTCAGACTTAGCTGTGATGCTGCTGTGGTTGAATAGCTTGCTGGCACCCTTGCTCGCACATGACTGATGGCTGCTTGCATGATGTACCAGAGGGCATTCGTCGTCCAACAAAGAGTCCACACCTTCAAGAGAGAGAAAAAAGAAGGGACAAAGGCTAGTTTCTATGAGGTTAAATGGGAACTATGAGGTTAAATGGGGAGTGAAATGGAAGCCTGATCTTTGTACTGCTGTTATCATCCAACCTGCCAATTTAAGGCTCTGCAATTCTAAAATGAGTGTGTACCCGAGGCAGTATCCAGGCTGTGAAAGTGATACTGCACCTCAATTCGAAAGATGAATTGGGTTAAGAGGACGGGGACGTAAGATTGGCTGAAACTTTGGGAGACCCAATGGTAAAAAGGGACTGCCTGGCTCTCGCTTTTAATTGCTGAATGCCTTGCCTTTATTGATTTGTGCGCGCACACACACAGGAAGCCCGGAATGTGCATCCAACAGAAACAGTCCGACCTTTTGGAACTACAGCCGCACCACAGGAGACTACGCGCAGTCGCTACGCAAATTCCAGTACCAGCTCGCCAGCCGGTCCCAGGCCCCCTCGGCCCACAAAGATGACACTGACCTGGGCTCCAAGCTGCTCGCGGAAGAGGTGCGTTACAATTTCTAGATGCTTAGCATTTCACATGATTCGTAGAAGATTAAAAATGAACCCTTGAAGGGCTAAAGCTTAAGAAAGAAAGAACTCTCATTTATAATAGTGCCTTTCACAGCCTCAAGATGTTCGAACGTGCTTTACAGCCAAATAAGTACTTTTGAAGTGTAGTCACTGTTGCACTGTAGGAAACGCAGCAGCCAATCTGCGCACAGCAAGGTCCCACAAACAACTATGAGATAATGACCAGATAATCTGTTTTAGCAATGTTGGTTGAGGGATAAGTATTGGCCAGGATACCGGGGAGAACTCCCCTGCTGCTTTTCGAATAGCGCCGTGGAATCTTTTATGTCCGCTTGGGAGACCAGACGGGGCCTCATCCGAAAGACGGCACCTCCGACAGTGCAGCACTCCCTCAGTACTGCGCTGAAGTGCCAGGCTAAATTATGTTCTCAGGCCCCTGGAGTGGGGCTTGAAGCCAAAGGCAAGAGTGCTATCGACTGAGCCGCGACTGACTCCTTAAGTAAAGCTTTGGTTGATGAGCTCAGAAGTAAACCTGTGAGAGTATTTTAGGACTGAAATTGTTTTTTCTCCACTACTAAAGTCAGATTGCTAAATATTGAAGTGAGGCAGCTGGAGTCCACCGTCAGTGCTGAGCTGCCTGTCCTCGGCTGTCTCTGCGCTGTTTATAACGCTCCGAGGATCGGGCGTGTGAGCGGTGTGGGTTGGTTATTCCCATTTTGTTGCTGTGTTTCTCTTTATTCTGCGCTGCGATGTTTCTGATTTCACTATTGTCTGAATGCGCTGAACACCCCAGATTGGATCCCTGGCCTGCGCTAAGTGGCGGTAGAGGGGCAGCTACAACTAGGGTCAGTGCCCCAGAATAGGCAGGAGACAGCTGGCCAGTATTCGCACCCCTGATTTATTAGCCAGCAACCCTTGCTGGAAAGCGCCTCTGTCCAGATGCCTCGTGGGGTGGGGCACTTAATGGACCCACCCCCTCCAAGCCCCCTAACACTCGATGTCCAGGTACAGGCAAGAAGAATGGCCATTTGGACAAAGTACTGGAGGGCGCTGTGGAATTATAACCCAGCAAAGAGCCTTCGGGGTGGGGGGAGAGGGGGGAAGGAGGAGTGGGTAGAAAATCAGCAGGAGGAGGATTGGGATTCACTAAGACTGTAATTGTTGACCTCTTGGTACCTTTCAGGTGTGGATGAGACTGAATATGAGCCGGCAGCAGTTGGACCTTCTCGATTCCTGGACAGCCAACCTGAGAAACGTAAGTAAATGTTCAGTGAGCCCCACTGTTCACTAGCTCAGATTCATTGGGAGCCTGCTGCCCTTGTTTGGCTGTAGCCTTCGCGGTCACCCCGTTAAGTTTTAAGTGACGGGATCCGAATTTAGTCCGGCCCAATTCACCCCGTCCTTCATCCCAACCCCACCATGTTCCCAATACAGTACCTTAAATAACGAGTCTTGTTCACTGAAGCTTTGATTTCTGAGTTTGAATGGGGCGTACATTCCCTCGTGGCCTAATACAGTCCCCACTGCTCACAGCGAGCATGTTTGTGTTGATGCAATTTTCCTGCTATACGTGGACAGTAAAACCAAAAAGTGAAGTAACCAATATATTATTTAAAACACACCGAAAATCTCCACTTAACAACTGCCTCTCTGACTGGTTAGCAGTTGCATCCAGACTCTGATCACTAAGGTAACCGCACTTTAACGAGGTGCGAACAGCTGATTGAAACTGCTTGAAGGACCCGACTTTGGCTGAAATCAGCAGTGCCTTTTAAATCAGTGTGCACTTAATTGAACTGCTCGAAATAGCCAGCGCGCTTGATATGTTATAAGTGGTGCCTTTGTAATTGATGCTGACGGTGGCAGACGGTTAGCTCTATCTGCCCGATCTAGGGAGCTGCCTGTGATTAGCACGGAGTGCTGGGGACAGTAACTGGGTCTGCAGTATACAAGCCTCTTCTGGGGTGGGAGGGGGGCAATCTCGGCCCATAGCACTGAGTTGGTGGGGTGTTGTGATTTATTCCCCCATCCCGGGGTTAAGGCTTCTCTTCCTGTTGCCATTTCTCCCCCCGTTGCTGTGAGAGAGACGAATGGGAAATTGGGATGTCTGGACCCAGGCAACTTCTCCTTGCTTGGTGACCAGTCAACAACCGGCTTGCATTTCTGTCCGTCCTCGAAGTAGGGAAGAGATTGTTGGGGCAGAGCAGGAGCGGCCTGGCAAAGGTGAACAAAAGCAGAGGGAGGTGTAGTCCAGCTCTTTTACAGCCCCTCTCGGACTCCTGTGCAGGAATTAGCTCGTGATCTGATTCGGCAATCCCTCTCTGAATTCAAGCTGCCAATCAGTCTCTTTTTAACGTCTTCCCCGCCTGCCCTCTTTAAAATGGGTAGAAACTCAGATGCGTTGTGTATTGGCCGCAGTCCTCTGTGCCCAGTGTTTTAACACACAGTCCTGGCTTGAGCATTTAAGGGGAAGCTGGATAAGCACATGAGGGAGAAAGGAATCGAAGGTTATCCTGATGGGGTTAGTGGAAGCAGGGAGAGAGGAGACTCGTGTGGAGCATAAACGCTGGCATAGACCAGTTGGGTCGAATGGCCTGTTTCTGTGCTGTAGTTTCGATGAACCTCAAGCTGCTCTGTGTCTGGAACGTTACTCTCAATGTTTTCACCCAGAAGGTGATAGAGCTGTGGAGTGTTTACCCTAATTTTCCTGACTTTCCTTCTTAACTTCCTAATGTTTAACTTGTGTCCAAACCCTGCACCAAATGCAGTAATTTCTCAGAGGTACTCTGCTCCCAGCAGGTGTTACAGATCTGGATATTATTAGTGAATTCACATGGAGTCTTTGTTCCCTGAATCCTGCACTGAGTGGAGCATAAAAACAGGTTCCTGGTAATGAAAATTAACTTTTTGTTTAACTGAGTACAGGAACCAAAGAGGGCCATTCAACCAAGTGAGTCTGCTGTACCGTTTCAGCTGCCCGTGGCAGTAAATTCCATTGCTTTGATCCCAGTTCTCTGCTTTTTCTCCATTTCCCTTTTATATTTCCTTGTTTCCCAAATGTGTCTCCCTTTTAAGCACTGTGTTGCTGGCTTTCTGGGTCAGATTGTTCCAGATCTAATCAACGCTGTGTGCAGACATATATTTACTGGATTCGCTTTTGTGGACTTGGCTCAGACTCTAAGGTTGTGTCCTCTTGTATCTTATCTGTCCGCAGTGGATGAGCGAGACCATTTTGAATCGTTTGGTCAAAGAGATTGACGGCGTGAACACACAGCTAAGGAGACTAGGGTGTCCCGAGCTGCAAGTAGGAGGTACGTATGTCGTTTCAGGACCTAAAGCCAGAGATTGGCTATTCCTGTGGCTCAGCATCTTTAGGCAGCGGGTAGTTGGACCACAATGCCCAGGGAGATCCCCGGCCTGTGCTGCGTTCGTTGATCTTGGCCAAGGCGATTGGAGGGGGCGTGTAAATTGTCCTCCATGCCCTGTGGGTTTAGGGGTGAAGGGGGGGGGGAAGGTTGGTGAATCTGCCAGGGATCCTGCTCCTGACCTAGCAATCCCTGCTGGGAGTGTGCAGGTGAGGACAGAATTGGACTGGCTGTGCTTTGATGCCCCTGTAGTCAAATAGCCTGTTGACGTTCAGTCTCCTGTGGCTCGCGCCTGAAAAGTGACCACATATACAAGGTAAAGGAGGGCAACCAGAGTCTTGACAACCAAACCCCCAACAAGGATCCATACCTTGTGAAGGGAGAATTATGGGAGAATGAGAAAAAGCATTTATATAGCGCCTTTAACGTAGTAAAATGTCCCAAGGCGCTTCACAGGAGCGATTATCAAACAAAATTTGACACCGAGCCACATAAGGAAATATTAAGACAGGTGACCAAAAGCTTGGTCAAAGAGGTAGATTTTAAGGAGAGAGAGGCGGAGAGGTTTAGGGAGGGAATTCCAGAGCTTAGGGCCTAGGCAGCTGAAGGCACGGCCGCCAATGATGGAGCGATTAAAAATCGGGGATGTGCAAGAGGCCAGAATTGGAGGAGCGCAGAAATCTCAGAGGGTTGTAGGGCTGGAGGAGGCTACAGAAATAGGGAGGGGCGAGGCCACGGAGAGATTTGAAAACAAGGATGAGAATTTTAAAATCGAGGCGTTCCCGGACCGGGAGCCATTGTAGGTCAACGGGCACAGGGGGTGATGGGTGAACGGGACTTGGTGCGAGTTAGGATACGGCCAGCAGAGGTCATCCACCAATACAGTGGGCCAGAAATCACGCAGAACGGCGAGGCAATGCTCACCGCAGCTCCTGCGAATTTAATTTACGAAAATACTGCGGGCTGTGTGGTGTCCAATTGCTTGAATTTGAAGTTTAACCAAAATGTGCGTTATCAACCCAGCCTGTGAGCAGCATGAGTTGATGCGCGGCTGGAAACGCCAGAGGAGAAGACCCGCCTACAGAATCAGGCTGCAATGCTCAGACTTCATTCATTTAAAGTTAGTATTCTGGATGTCATTGTAAATAAAAATTTTAATTTTTTTTAATATGAAAAGCCAAAGAAATAATTGAATTAAATTAAAGGGATGGAAAGGCAAAATTTTTTAATTACTATTTTTTAATAACCAAAAACTATTAAAATAAGGAGTAATATGAGACTCCACATTTTAAAAATTTAATTTCTAGTGGTTTGACGGTCATTAAGACTAACTTTTAAAACTTAGTTTAGACCTGGTGGCGTAATTAGTTACTTTCCAGCCGGGCAGGAAAGCAAGTTTGCTCTTTTTCAATGATTTCTCTGATTGCAGCGTGCGACGGCCCTTTAATTCGAAGCACTTATATCGCCGGCGAACCACTGGGAGCAAGTTCACGATTTCCACGTTTTACTGTGCATGTGCAAACACCAGAACTTGCTCCTTCAATTCGTCACTAAAAACAGAGAGCACCGTTGAGCTCCTCCATTACTTTGGGAGGGATCTCTGGCCCATTAAATCTTTTAGTCTATTCTATGTCCTTACAACCCTCTGCGTAGAAAGATTTCTCCCTTTGTTCTTCTGGTTGCCTTAAATTTACGCCCTCAGTTACTGACTTGCCAACCGACGAATAGCTCTTGCAGAGAGCTGGTGCAGGTCTGATGGGCCGAATGGCTTCCTTCTATTTTATGAAATTCTGTTACGGAATCTAATCTAATCCCAATATTTTTGCCTTACTCCAAATATTTGCCTTGGATGTGCCTAACTGCTCTCTGACACACTCGGTGTAGGGATTCTCGGATGTGTGCTGTGCCTCACTGCTCTCTGACACACTCGGTGTAGGGATTCTCGGGTGTGTGCTGTGCCTCACTGTTCTCTGACACACTCGGTGTAGGGATTCTCGGGTTTGTGCTGTGTCTCACTGACACACTCGGTGTAGGGATTCTCGGGTGTGTGCTGTGCCTCACTGCTCTCTGACACACTCGTTGTAGGGATTCTCGGGTGTGTGCTGTGCCTCACTGCTCTCTGACACACTCGGTGTAGGGATTCTCGGGTGTGTGCTGTGCCTCACTGCTCTCTGACACACTCGGTGTAGGGATTCTCGGGTGTGTGCTGTGTCTCACTGCTCTCTGACACACTCGGTGTAGGGATTCTCGGGTGTGTGCTCTGTCTCACTGCTCTCTGACACACTCGGTGTAGGGATTCTCGGGTGTGTGCTGTGTCTCACTGCTCTCTGACACACTTGGTGTAGGGATTCTCGGGTGTGTGCTGTGCCTCACTGCTCTCTGACACACGGTGTAGGGATTCTCGGGTGTGTGCTGTGTCTCACTGCTCTCTGACACACTCGGTGTAGGGATTCTCAGGTGTGTGCTGTGTCTCACTGCTCTCTGACACACTCGGTGTAGGGATTCTCGGGTGTGTGCTGTGTCTCACTGCTCTCTGACACACTCGGTGTAGGGATTCTCAGGTGTGTGCTTTATCTCACTGACACGGTATTGCAGCAGTGATACAGGAGCTGCTGTGTTTGAAAATTTCATTATGCGATGACCATAGGGAACTCTGGTGGTTGAACGGGTTTCCTCTTTGCCCTTTCGCAGAGACCAGCATTAGCAGCCTAAGACAAGCAGCCCTGGTCAGAGCTCCCCAGATTCCAACACTGAACATCGTTGTCCAGTACTTGGACATTACATCAAACCAAGAGTACCTGGTGGAGAGGATCAAAGGTGCGTTCCTGTTTCACAATTCAAGTGGATATAATATGAAAATATCAGGCTCCCACCATTAAACACTGGAATCCCAGTGACTGCGCTAAACCACATCATCAACATTGGCTGACTCTCTCTGATATATTGGCCTTGGAGAGAGTGCAGCGTAGATTTACTAGAATGATATCTGGACTACAAGGGTTAAATTCCGAGGAGAGATTACACAAACTCGGGTTGTATTCCCTGGAATTTAGATGATTAAGGGGTGATTTGATTGAAATTTTCAAGATATTAAGGGGAACCGATAGGGTAGATAGAGAGAAACTATTTCCGCAGGTTGGGGAATCTAGCACTCGGGGACGTAGCCTAAAAATTAGAGCCAGGACTTTCAGGAGTGAAGTTAGTGAACACTTCTACACGCAAAGGGTGGTCGAAGTTTGGAATTCTCTTCAGCAAATGGCAGTTGATGCCAGCTCAATTGTTAATTTTAAATCTGAGATTGATAGATTTTTGTTAACCAGCGGTATTAAGGGATATGGAGGTTAAGGCAGGTATATGGAGTTAGGTCACAGATCAGCCGTGATCTTATTGAATGGCGGAACAGGCTCCAGGGGCTAAATGTCCTCCTCCTGTTCCTATGTTCTGTCTCTTTCTGGTGGGAAATGTCACAATTGTGGTCGGGGGGAGGGGGTGGTTTCTGGTATTTAGATACATTGGACAGAATAAAGGGAGGTTTATGCTGCGTCCAGCTGTTGTACCTGCTCTGGGAATGATTCGTACTGATGTTGGATGCATGCAATAGAAAACATTCAGTTTCCCAGCACTAAGACCCTTATCCTGAGCGCAAACGTTTGAGAAAACATAATTGGTGGGAGAGAGTTTAATCTGAGTGAGGCAACTCTCGCCATGACACATCGGTAGTTACCAAGTTCCTCGTTATCTGCACGGATGTTCAGTGTTCCCATGAAGTGACTTGGTTTGTTGCAGAACTTGCCCACGGAGGTTGTATGAGCTCGTTCCGATGGAATGGAGGTGGAGAGTACAAGTCCCGGAAATGGGATACAGACCTTCCCACCGATTCTGCTGTGAGTACAAAGCAAGAAGGGTGCAAAGCTTTTCTTGTGTGTGTTTAACATCTTAACAGATATACACATAGGGAGACTCATTGTTAATTATTGGAACCAGGTAGCTAGTTGGGTGTACGTGAGCAAGAGGAGACTCCTTGTGTGACAAGTTTCCCTCTCCTCGCTGCCTAATGAAGGGCTTTTCCTCTGATGACCTGACTGAGATAGGAAACTCGTGGTGTGTTAGGAGGGGGTTGGGGGTTAGGAGCAGCGAACTGACTTCCCCGTCCGGGGGGTCAGCAGACTGAGCACGGTCTGGGGGTGGAACCCGGGACCCTCCTAGTCTGTACGGCTCAGCTGCTCACTGGACAAGCTCGCAGCTATTGGAAGAGACCTGGTGCTGCCCTTTTAATGTCTGTTCTACAGCATCGGCAGATCCTGTTTAACTTCCATTTGCTCTGTGCGCTGCGTAGAGTTGATGGTGTGACCCTCCCTCTCATACTCTGCTTTCTGTGTTTCAGATTATAATGCACATGTTCTGCACCTACCTTGACTCCAGGCTGCCTCCACACCCCAAATACCCTGATGGGAAAACTTTCACATCCCAACATTTCATTCAAACTCCTGATAAACCAGGCAAGTATGTTTCGGCAGCTGGTATCTATACACCAGCGACACTGTGGGTTGCACTATTAGATAATGATTGCAATGTTTCCGACCTCTCTTGCGTTTCCCCTCTGTCTTGAAATCCCGATTTGTGCTCGGCTGCGGATTCACAGGTCTAATCGCCCTCCAGTACCAGGTGTCCGTTCTTCCAGTTTGAACCTAAGACATTGAGTGTTGTGTGGCTATTCAGCTGTAGGGGGAATCACACCAGCGCCCAATCCTCTCCTCTTCCTTTTGTTCACCTGTTTGCGCACGTCGACTGTCGATGGGTCCCCACGTAGCAATCGGGAGTGGGAACCCCCTGGGTTTTTTGAATGGTTTGTTATTAGTGAGAAGGCTTGCAGAAATGTTTTTATGTAAAGGTGTCAATCACAGCATTTAAAAGGAAACTAGATACACTTGGGCTTCCTTTAGTTGTACTTCCTATGCAGCTAAATAGTAAAGGGTGGAAGGGAAATGGGATTAGAGGGGAGAGATGCGACACGGGGGTGGGGTGGGGGTTGCATGGTCGTCTATATTGAAATGTCTCTGACTCCTATTTCTCTATTCATTTCCGACAGTGTCAGGCAGGCAGACTTGCATTTATGTAGTGCCTTTGCATATCTCTCAAATGCCTGCAAGCGTTCAGTGAGTTAAACTAAAGTGTAGTTATAACTGCTGCTATGTAGACAAACGCAGCAGCCATTTTGCATACAGCAAGACCCCTCGAGCAGCAGGGAGTTGAATGGCGAGTCAATCTGTTTTTTGAGGGAAGGATATTTGCCAGGACACCAGGAGAACTTCCTATTTTAATTTAGTGCAAACGGATCTTTAACATCCACCTGAATGGGTAGTCAGGGTTTTAATTTAAAGTCTGATCCAAAAGACAGCACCTCTGACACTGCAGCACTCCCTCAGTACTGCAGTGGAGTGGGACTTGAACCCACGACCTTCTGACTCGGGCGTGAGTGAGTCCGCCTGATCCAGCGTGTACTTAGTTATTAGTGATGATTTCCCACTCTCTTGTGTTGTTAAAAGATTTGGCCAGTTATTCACTTGTGGCTGATTTTTTTCTGGTTCCTAATTCTGTTTGCAGATACTGCGAATGAGCATTTGTTCTGTATACACCAAAGCAACATCAACCCCCCACACTACCAGCTCATCTACCAGGGCCAGCTGTACAGTTTGCCAAAGGTACTCAAAACAAGTGTCTCCTTCTGATTTTTAAAATAAATATTTCCTTCCTTCTCTTGAGCCCTGTGATAGTGAAAGAAACAAGGATTTGCCTTTCCCATCCTCATTATTCCTTAAAGCACTTCACAGCCAATGGATTACTTTTCTTTTTGAAGTGTAATCACCGTTATGTAGAGAAACATGGCTGTTAATTTATACACAGCAAGATCCCACAAACAGCAGTCAGACGAGTGACTGGTTAATGTTGATCAGGACGCCAGGAGAACTTGCTGCTGCTACTCTTGGCACCATGGGACGTTTTACACCCACCTGAACAGGCAGACGGGGCCTCGGGTTAACGGAAGACGGCTCCTCCGACAGTGCAGCACTCCCTCAGTACTGCTCTGGATGTCAGCCTGGATTATGTGCACAAGCCTGTGGAGTGGGGCTGGAACCCATGACCATCTGATTCGGGCAGCGTGCTACTCCTGAGCCTCGAGCCTCGAACCTCCACAGTGGAAGGAACCTCAGTTTGTTCCAGATTCTTGGAGGGGTGAAACTGCTGTTATCAGGATGGCCCAAAGTGCTTTACAGCCAGTGAAGTACTTTTGAAATGTAGTCACTGTTGTAATGTAGGAAACGCTGCAGTTTTATGCACAGCAAGATCCCACAAACAGCAACGTGGTGATGGCCAGATAATCCGTTTTAGGTGTCGGTTGAGGGACAAATACTGACCAGGGCACCGGGGAGAATTCCCCTGCTCTCCTTTGAAATAGTGCCATGGGATCTATTGCAGCCACCTGAGAGGGCAGGCGGGGCCTCGGTTTAACATCTCATCCGAGAGTCAGAATTAGATTTTATGTTCCAGCTTTTATTTTATGAAATAATCTTCTTTTGTTTTGCAGGACAGGAGCAACATGCTTCACACCATCCTGATGTTTTTGTACATAATTAAAACGAAGGAGTCGGGAATGTTGGGGTATGTGGTTATTTTCAGACTTCCCTAACGCACGGAGTCTCCGCTGTTTTCTCCTTAAATCATTGGCACTTGAGATACAGATACTTGATACGGATTATTTGTATTTTTTTTTGTCCGATTTGGTTTAAGATTCCGCTTTTCTGATTTGTTTTCTCGCCCGTCACATTCCAAAAAATCACAATCTACCAAAAAAAAACTCCTTTCCAAACTTTGATTCGCCCATCCCGTTCGACTCAACTGAAACTTCAATCCTGGCCTCCCGCTGAGATGGGAAAGTAAAGAGACAGGTAGACCCCGCCCCGGCCCCCGCGACGCGACCCCGCCCCGGCCCCCGCGACGCGCCCCCGGCCCCCGCGACGCGACCCCGCCCCGGCCCCCGCGACGCGACCCCGCCCCGGCCCCCGCGACGCGCCCCCGCCCCGGCCCCCGCGACGCGCCCCCGCCCCGGCCCCCGCGACGCGCCCCCGCCCCGGCCCCCGCGACGCGCCCCCCGCGACGCGACCCCGGCCCCCGCGACGCGACCCCGCGGCGCGACCCCTCCTAAGACTGATGAGAGCAAGGCCAGGGGAGATGTGCTAGCACCATGACGATGACCCTGGGATCAGTGCGATTCCACATTGGGGAGTTTCCCCCCCCCCCCCCCCCCCATCCCAAACCTTCACATGGGGTCTTGGGACACATATTGATGGATAGAAAGGCCACATCACTGCATTTGCACAAGGCCCAACGCCCCCTTCTTAAAAACTGAATTCACTGAAGGTTTCCTTAAACCCCACGAAGTTCTCCTCTCGATATGAGTGAGCTATTCGCTTGGGAGTCGTCCCGTTTCCCCCCCCCCCCCCCGCCCCCCCCTCCAACTTTCCACCTTCCCTAAATGCCCTTCCATTTCCCCCCTCCTCCTCCTGGTTCTAACTTTTGTTTAGGGTTTAGAATGGGGTTTTACTGGGTCTAAAAGGGTTAATTTATGAGGACAGGCTGCATGAACATGGCTTGTATTCCCATGAGTTTAGAAGGTTGAGGGGGGTGATCTGATCGAGGTGTTTTAAAATGATAAAAGGAATCGATAGGGTAGACCCGTAGAAACTGTTTCTTCTGGGGGTAACCCAGAACAAGAGGGCACGATGCTTAAAATCAGAGCTCAGCCATTTAGGTGCAAAATCAGGAAGCACTTTTTCACACAAAGGGTATTGGAAACCTGGAATTCTCTCCTCCAAAAGGCTGTGGATGCTGGGTGACACTTGGAGCTTTCAAGACTGAGAGTGACAGATTTTTGTTGGGTGGGGGTATCAAAGGATGTGGAGCAAAGTCGGGTAAGGGGAGTTGAGGTGCAGATCGACCATGATCTAATTGAATGGCGGAACTGACCTGAGGGGCTGAATGGCCTCCTCCTGTTCCTGTGCACCTAGGCCATTGTTCCATGGGTTACTGGCACCACCCCCTGGCACCTCAGTCAAGTAGCTGTTCTTCATTTGTGGGGAGAGCAGCGGCTGCTGACGGTATATTCAAAAGGTGGGAGACATCACGGCTAATCGAACAGTCCTTACCCGATGCTAATAACACATGCACCAGCCAGCCAGGGAGGCTGCGGTGAGGGAGGGCAGTCGCTGGACAGCAGTGGGGGTTGTTTCCTCTCCCGAGCCCAGGCCGTATGCAGCAGCACTATGGCCACCCTGGCTAAGATCAGCGTAGACCAGAGATAAAACCTGGGGCTATCCTGGTCTCTGAGACTGAGTGCTTTTACCCAGTTAGCCACCAGGTGGAACTCTTGTGGCTGTTATTTTGATTGGTTTGGAACCTCTACAGAAAGTGCTTCAGTTCAATTGGATGTAGGAAGAGGCAAAAGAAAAGTCATTCTGATCTAAGTAAGTATTCTATACAGTTAAATTTGTCCCTTTATATAACTTGGTAGCTGAGGAGAGCTGTAATAAAGAAAGACTCTCATTCCTTTCGTGCCCGACAGGCCCTCAGGATGTCCCAAAATGTTTCACAGCCAGTGAAGTACTTTTGAGACACAGCGGCCAATTTGTGCACAGCAAGCTCCCACAAACAACAAATGGGATGAGTGACCAGTTAAATTTGGCTTTGGTGGTGATGGTTGAGGCTGGATTGTTGGCCAGGGCAATGGCAGAACTGCCTGGGTGACATGAGATCATTTACATCCCCCTCAACAGGCAGACGGTGCCTCCAACAACGCAGCATTCCCTCCGTACTGCATTGAAGTGTCAGCCTAGATTAAGTAGTAATATGTATGGCAGTAGATTCCCGTAGCCTTAAGCATAGATTTTGCAACCAAGTCGATCTTGGGGTCACTGATGTTGGTATTTAAGAATTTTATTATATTATTTTTAATAAAGTAGGTTAGTGTATTGGTTATGTCACAGGACCAGTAATCCAGAGAACGTGAATCTAATCCCACCACAATCAGAATTTGAATTCAGGTTTTAAAAAATCTGGAAATAAGAATCAGGTCTCAGTAAAAGTGACCATGAAGCTGTTGGATTGTTGTAAAAACCCCACTGGTTCATTAATGTCCTTTAGGGAAGGGAAGCTGCTGTCCTTATCTGGCCTGGGCCAACGTGGTTGACTCTTAACTGCCCTCTGACGTGGCCTAGCGAGCCACTCAGTTGCATCAAACCGCTACGTGCAATGGTTCAAGAAGGAATACTGCCCCCACCTTTTTGCACATGGTGTTGGCTGACACTGTCCGACAGAAGTCGGGGCAGGGGGCCTCCAGAAGGGTCAACTGTACTTAAGGGGGTCTTCGGGAGTGTGCCCTTATTTGCATGGGGGTGCCTGGGAGTGCGTTAATATTTGTACAGGGTTTCCCCCCGTACAGTAAAGTTTGAAACCCGCTGGCCTAAAATGTGTTGCACTAACACAGACTTCGAAAGCAAGTCTCCAGGTGCCCGTGGACTGCACTGCCGTTCCTTGCCTGAGGAGCAGCTTGTTCCTGAGCCAGTGGGTGGGTAAATGTAACCTGGAGTCATGTCTGTCCCCTGGAGACAGGAAAAACCTTTCTAAAAGGCCCCTGAGAATCAAATGGTGGTCTTTAAACTTTGTTCTTTTTTGAAAAAAAAAATTAGAATGCAATCTGTACGAACAGTGCTTATTTAATCTATACGAACAGTACATATTTAATCTATACGAACAGTGCTTATTTAATCTATACGAACAGTGCTTATTTAATCTATACGAACAGTGCTTATTTAATCTATACGAACAGTGCTTATTTAATCTGTTTGTTTCCTTTTACAGAAGGGTGAATCTCGGCTTGTCTGGAGTGAACGTTTTGTGGATTTTTGGAGAATAAGGAACAGTTGCTGGGATATTCCCGATATATGTGCAGAAACTGAACCAATTCAGCATCTGACCCCCGTCCCCCAATTCTTTCTCCTTGACCTTTCTCGTACTGCCACCTGACTGAGAGGTGCAGGAGTCTGACGAATAAACTCGGAAGCGGTACTTGTGACTCTGCCCTGTGACTGCACTGTCACTCCGGGCTCACTCTGGGGAATCTGGCTGTAGTGCAGCTGCTTCGATACTGAGAAACCCCTTTTTTTTTGTAAATTTTGTTTCCTTTTTTGAAGCAAAAAAACTTTCTCTGTGTGCCAGTGTTTGAAGAAAAGGACTTCTTTTATCCTGACGAATGGAAGTGAGTGTGTACTTTTCATGATCTTCAAAGCCTTGGTGTGATGCAGAAAAAGACGCTGCTGTATTTTCCATGGAAGATCAGTATTCATTCCTGTGGAATTTCTGCTTGTGGAGAGGGGGTCGTTGGATGGAGTGTTTGAGGGGTGGGGGAGAGCTACAGAAATTGCGTCTTTTTCTGCTGCCGTCGTTCTGTAAACACAATCACTGTGGTTACGCCTCAAACTGCTGGAATAATCACTCACTGTCACTCTCTCTCTCACTGTCACTCTCTCTCTCACTCACTCACTCTCACTCCTGCTTTCTCCATTCTCTCTAATTCTATGCGGCCCCTTTTTAAATTAGCAGTGTCAATGCAAACCAAGCTGAGCATTTTATTCAGCTTTTAGCACTCTCAGCAGCCCGGTTATAAAATACTGCAGGAAGCAGAGTGATTTGGGGGTGTTGTGACATGTCTTTGCCGGCCTGTCCCATCTGCAGGAAGGCTGGTCTGAGAATGAAAAATGGGTAGAAGTGACAGGCTGGTGGGTTTCACTGGGGAGGGGAGAAGGTGGGCAGTGGAAAATAATTGCTGTAAAAGCACCTCTGTGATCAGTTCAAACTGATGGGGCCGAATGTCATCTCCACTGAGAGGGTCCTCTCTTTTAATCTGGGGCTGGTGGCAAAGGGCTCCGCCTCCTCCCCCCAATTCAGGGCGAAGTTGACTGTCCTGAGCTTGGTTTTTGTAAGAAGTGGTGCAGCAAGCGATGCTGATATTGGTGTTGGGACTCCACGGAGGGAGCTTTAGTCTGAAGCCAGCCTGTGCTGGACCCCACCACTGATGGCTACATCGGAACTGTGATCTGTTCCCTACCACAGTATCACTCACCCTTCAGTGACAAATGCACCATTTCTTTTTAAATTTGTCTTTTTTTTTGACTGTAATACAGGATCTCCAGAATCAGCTGCTGTAGGTTAAAGGTTTATACATATTTTTTTTAACTTTATTTATTTTTTTTAATACTACACCAAGCCAGTGAAAACCAGCACAGTCTCGAGATTCAGTAGCTGAAAAGTTCAGTTCAGGGCTGCGTTAGAGTGAGCTGCTCTGTTTAAAGAAAGCACTATGTGTGCTGCCCTCCTCTCCGTGCTGGGGATTGGTGCCCTGAATACCAGCAGCCCTCCCATACCTCATCCAAGTGGCCATTCTTCAGTTGTGTGTCGGTGGGTTATTTGACCGTGTGGGGCAGCGCGGCCGATCCTAATCCTGTCCACTTTCCAATTGGGGTCCCACTAAATAAGGATCAGAAGCAGGAGCCCATGACCCTTTTTGAAAAAAAAAATTAAGTCTCCCCTCTCTCGGCCAGAGGTCTGCCCTTCTGAAGTCTCCCAGTGGCTCAGCTGGTTGATGCTGAGTGTAGGTGAGTTGTACCGACTAGGAAGCTTCCACCATCTCATTTGATCCCTAGTCTCTGCTGAGTTACCTGACGGGCTGGACTAGCGATGCTGGGTTAGGACTAGGGATTTCCCCCCCCTCCCCAAAACCACTGGAAGTGAGTGAGTGTGGCTATTGGTTCCTCTGTATAATTGCCCTCCCCCTCTCCACCTGCCAACATGCACAGTCCAGCCCCACAGATGAATGGCCACTTATTCAAGGTGCCAGAGGGCGACTGATGCCTCTGGAATATACACCAGCCGGAGTCGATGCCTTCAGGGAGGAGGAGTAAAGAGCATTGAATGGCATCTCATTCGGAGAGGCCACGGGATGGGTTGGTGAGGGATATGGAAAAATATTACACGGGTGCGATAGAGGACACTCTTCCGAGATCGGGACTGAGGCACGTTGTGGAGAGCTTTACTCTACATCCAACAGTGACCTGGAAGAGCCTGAGGCCGGGGACTGCGAAAATGTTCGATTTGATACTGATAATCATTTGTCTGTTTTTATAAATTGGTTCCGTTTGTTGAGATGTGGGATCTATTTTGATTTGTTGGGTGCCGCAGATGTACAGTTTGGGATTCTGCAATCTCTGAATTATCGTGATCCCTTCAATAATCCTGTAACTATCCAACAGATTTATAATAATTTGTACATATTTATACCCAAGCTTTCCTCGTCTTTTTTTGCTCATCGGTTTCCAATCTGCTCCAGCTTTTGATTCAAACTGGGTATAGTAATGGGATACGTCTGCCTGTCCTAATCCGGGCACGGTGATGGGATACGTCGACCTGTCCTAAACCGGGCACGGTAATGGGATACGTCTACCTGTCCTAATCCGGGCACGGTAATGGGATACGTCGACCTGTCCTAATCCGGGCACGGTAATGGGATACGTCGACCTGTCCTAAACCGGGCACGGTAATGGGATACGTCTACCTGTCCTAAACCGGGCACGGTAATGGGATACGTCTACCTGTCCTAAACCGGGCACGGTAATGGGATACGTCTACCTGTCCTAAACCGGGCACACCAAAAGGATGCGTCTTCATCCAGCAGAGGACAGTGCCAGATGGAAATGTGAACAGAGGGGAGAACAGCACCGGCTCACACTACTCTCCAGCAATCACTGCTGCAACGTTAAGCCAGCGTGGGAGAGACCAGTAGAGGGCTGGGGGGAGAATGGAACTGGCCAGCCTGGTACAGTAGGGGTTGCTGGATCTGGGACGTCAGCGTTCTGGAAGGAAAAAGCTCATTGAATGAGACTGCCCAAAGATTCTGGCCAATTATTCACAAATGCCAGTGTGGGAAGTTCAGCTCTGGTACTTAAAATGTAATAAACGTTTCAATAAACAAAGCACAGACACTGCAGAAAATAGAGCTTGGAACAATTCCTCTCATTGCAGTTTCATGTCGGGCTCGCTCCCAAACACTGCATTCCAATCTCACTCGTTAGCTATATTTGATACAAGAGAAAGGTCCTATTAACTGGACACGAAAGCACAGCTTCTTCATATTTCAGAGCAATGTAGGCTCCATTCTATACTGTTTAGCCTTTAATAGGTCCAGTATTTAACCGGGAGAAACATTCATGTTTCTAACCCACTGAAAGCAATTCTACAGCAGCGTAAAAAAAGTCACTACTTGAATCATTGCCTCAGATGCAGTTGTAAACAATTTTACAACACCAAGTTATAGTCCAGCAATTTTATTTGAAATTCACAAGCTTTCGGAGGCTTCCTCCTTCCTCAGGTGAATGCTGTGGAAATGAAATCCTCGAACCTCTCGCATTTATAAATCACAGAACAATACCTGGTGATTACAGACATTCTTTCCAACTGCCCGTTGCCAAGGCAATCAGTGTGCAGACAGACAGGTGTTACCTACAAGGTCTCCGAATATACAAACCACCAAAAAA
This sequence comes from Heptranchias perlo, assembly GCF_035084215.1. Classification (NCBI taxonomy): domain Eukaryota; kingdom Metazoa; phylum Chordata; class Chondrichthyes; order Hexanchiformes; family Hexanchidae; genus Heptranchias; species Heptranchias perlo. Next base: position 44,557,821 of record NC_090348.1, on the reverse strand, counting down.
AACAGATAGAGAGGCAGAAACATGGAAAAAACAGCAAATGACCCGTTATATTAAAGACAGATAACATTTGTTCGCTGGTGGGGTTACGTGTAGCATGACATGAACCCAAGATCCCGGTTGAGGCCGTCCTCATGGGTGCGGAACTTGGCTATCAATTTCTGCTCGACGATTTTGCGTTGTCGTGTGTCTCGAAGGCCACCTTGGAGTACGCTTACCCGAAGGTCGGTCGCTGAATGTCCTTGACTGCTGAAGTGTTCCCCGACTGGGAGGGAACCCTCCTGTCTGGCGATTGTTGCACGGTGTCTGTTCATCCGTTGTCGCAGCGTCTGCATGGTCTCGCCAATGTACCATGCTCTGGGGCATCCTTTCCTGCAACGTATGAGGTAGACAACGTTGGCCGAGTCACAGGAGTATGAACCATGCACCTGGTGGGTGGTGTCCTCTCGTGTGATGGTGGTATCTGTGTCGATGATCTGGCATGTCTTGCAGAGGTTACCGTGGCAGGGTTGTGTGGTGTCGTGGACGCTGTTCTCCTGAAAGCTGGGTAATTTGCTGCGAACGATGGTCTGTTTGAGGTTGGGTGGCTGTTTAAAGGCGAGTAGTGGAGGTGTGGGGATGGCCATAGCGAGGTGTTCGTCGTCATTGATGACATGTTGAAGGCTGCGGAGAACATGGCGTAGTTTCTCCGCTCCGGGGAAGTACTGGATGATGAAGGGTACTCTGTTGGTTGCGTCCTGTGTTAGTCTCTTGAGGAGGTCTATGCGATTTTTCGCTGTGGCCCGTCGGAACTGTCGATCGATGAGTCGAGCAGCAAATTACCCAGCTTTCAGGAGAACAGCGTCCACGACACCACACAACCCTGCCACGGTAACCTCTGCAAGACATGCCAGATCATCGACACAGATACCACCATCACACGAGAGGACACCACCCACCAGGTGCATGGTTCATACTCCTGTGACTCGGCCAACGTTGTCTACCTCATACGTTGCAGGAAAGGATGCCCCAGAGCATGGTACATTGGCGAGACCATGCAGACGCTGCGACAACGGATGAACAGACACCGTGCAACAATCGCCAGACAGGAGGGTTCCCTCCCAGTCGGGGAACACTTCAGCAGTCAAGGACATTCAGCGACCGACCTTCGGGTAAGCATACTCCAAGGCGGCCTTCGAGACACACGACAACGCAAAATCGTCGAGCAGAAATTGATAGCCAAGTTCCGCACCCATGAGGACGGCCTCAACCGGGATCTTGGGTTCATGTCACGCTACACGTTACCCCACCAGCGAACAAATGTTATCTGTCTTTAATATAACGGGTCATTTGCTGTCTTTTCCATGTTTCTGCCTCTCTATCTCTGGTTTTTTTTGGTGGTTTGTATATTCGGAGACCTTGTAGGTAACACCTGTCTGTCTGCACACTGATTGCCTTGGCAACGGGCAGTTGGAAAGAATGTCTGTAATCACCAGGTATTGTTCTGTGATTTATAAATGCGAGAGGTTCGAGGATTTCATTTCCACAGCATTCACCTGAGGAAGGAGGAAGCCTCCGAAAGCTTGTGAATTTCAAATAAAATTGCTGGACTATAACTTGGTGTTGTAAAATTGTTTACAATTGTCAACCCCAGTCCATCACCGGCATCTCCACATCAGATGCAGTTGGGGATAGCCATAGACTGCGACTGATCAAATATTCCCCATGGGGATGGGGAGTTGTAGACAGCAGCAGCGTAGAGGCTTTTTTTTTTCTCTTGTTATTTTCCGCTCCTGTCTGGAAGGTGTTGACTCCGTGCTGAAGTAGAGTTCTGTGGGAGCTAGGCGCCCTGCTGTACCTCGTCCAGGAGGCCGCTATGCATGAGCGGTGGGGGAAGTGCTGAGGTTCCTCCATCTGGAAGGCCTGGTAAAACTTACAACGTACCACGAGGGACAAGAACCACAGGACATGGATCCACAGCACAAAAACTGCCCCGATACAGGATTTAAATTGCCAATCTTGCCCTGACACCCTACACACCAGCCTTGTAACCTATCAGCCCATCCTCTTTTGAACCGGACAGTCTGTGCTGGCAGCTTGGCAATCAATATGTTTCAAAAAGGAGGCGGGGAGGTGCAGTCAGTTCGATTGTTTTACATGTGCGACCCATCCTGTTTCTTGCACGTACGATTGGACCGTTTCATGCATACACACTGGCTTTTTATAAAATGTCCAGCCTGGATTTGGTGAGGCCATGGAGGAATGTGAAAATGAGGACAAGAACCTTAAAATCAATATTCTGAGGGGGGTTTTTTGGTGATCTAACTGTGGTTTTCTAAATGATAAAAGGATTCGATAGATACAAAGGAGATATTTCCACTGGTGGGGGAATCCAGATCAAGGACGCACTGTCTAGTCAATCTCCTGTAGCATTGCACATAGGGAATCAAGACCAAGTTCAGTTTTCGTTTGAAGTGGGGTTAGAGGGCAGGGGATAATTGAACCAGGGTGTGGAGGAATATATCGGTGCCCATTTTAAAGTCATATGCTCATTTTTGTATTCCTGTTATAAATTCCTATGTTCCCCACTTAATGGAACTATGTAAACGTGTCACTCTACAGCGCCACCACGGGCAGAACTGTGTAATTACTGCACAAGTTCCTATTTTCAATTGAACCATAGGGACGGTATTCGGAGGGGCCCTCCCTGGCAATCTTACGCATCATAGCGTGACAAGGCATTGGAGAGGGTGCAGAGGAGATTTACTAGAATGGTGCCAGGGATGAGGAACTTCAGTTATGTGGCATTAGGCATGAGGTGAAAGCCACCAAACAAGAGGAGGGCACTAAGATGTAACAAACGGCCCACTCAAACTATTGGTGCATGAGTGAAGAGAGTTTAAATAATAATTCTATTCTCATCATCATGAGGCAAGACCACATTCTGCAGTGCCCACTGGTCATGGAAAATTTTGAGTGAACTGGTGAACCAAGGTCACATGGGTGCGCAGTAGGCCTTGGGACAGTATTCGGAGGGACCCTCCCTGGCAATCTTACGCATCATGGCGGGACAAAGGAATTGGAGAGGGTGCAGAGGAGATTTACTAGAATGGTGCCAGGGATGAGGGACTTCAGTTATGTGGGGAGACTGGAGAAGCTGGGTTGTTTTTAAAGGGAAGGTTAAGGGGAGATTTAATAGAGGTGTTCAAAATGATAAGAGGTTTTGATAAAGTAAATAGGGAGAAACTGTTTCCACTGGCAGGAAGGTTGGTAACCAGATGACACAGATTTAAGATAATTGGCAACAGAACCAGGGGGGAGATGAGGATTTTTTTTTAGGCAGCAAGTGTTATGATCTGGAATGCACTGCCTGAAAGGGTGATGGAAGCAGATTCAATAGTAACTTTCAAACGAGAATTGGATAAATATTTGAAAAGGAAACACTTGCAGGGCTATGGGAAAAGAACAAGTGAGTAGGTTTAATTGGATAGCTCTTGAAAAGAGCGGGCACAAGCACAATGGGCTGAATGGCTTCCTCTGCACTCTATGATTCTATGAAGTTTACATAGGCAGTTCCATTATAAATATGGCCATAGGAATTTATAATGAAAAAGTTTGACAGGAAGTGTGCGGAGATCTAAGATTTTTAACAAATTACGTGTGAATGTAATTTTTTTTCCGGCTTGCATGCAATAAAACAAAACATGCTTATTAGCCTCATCTCCTTCCCCCAACAGAAAGAAAACCCTTATCCTTCTCAGTCACTCCCCCAAAAAGCTGTTGAGGGTGCGGGTCAATTGGCAATTTCAAAACTGAGATTGATGGATTTTTGTTAGGCAAGGGTATTAATCAGTATGGAACCAAGGCACCTAAATAAGAACATAAGAACATAAGAAATAGGAGCAGGAGTAGGCCAATCGGCCCCTCGAGCCTGCTCCACCATTCAATAAGATCATGGCTGATCTGATCCTAACCTCAAATCTAAATTCATGTCCAATTTCCTGCCCGCTCCCCGTAACCCCTAATTCCCTTTACTTCTAGGAAACTGTCTATTTCTGTTTTAAATTTATTTAATGATGTAGCTTCCACAGCAGCAAATTCCACAGACCTACTACCCTCTGAGTGAAGAAGTTTCTCCTCATCTCAGTTTTGAAAGAGCAGCCCCTTATTCTAAGATTATGCCCCCTAGTTCTAGTTTCACCCATCCTTGGGAACATCCTTACCACATCCACCCGATCAAGCCCCTTCACAATCTTATATGTTTCAATAAATGTAAGGAATCTTACAACACCAGGTTATAGTCCAACTGTTTTATTTGAAAATCACAAGCTTTCGGAGGCTTTCTCCTTCGTCAGGTGAGGGTGACGCTCACCTGGCGAAGGAGAAAGCCTCCAAAAGCTTGTGATTTTCAAATAAAACAGTTGGACCACAACCTGGTGTTGTAAGATTCCTTACATTTGTCAACCCCAGTCCATCATCTCCACATCATGTTTCAATAAGATCGCCTCTCATTCTTCTGAACTCCAATGAGTAGAGTCCCAATCTACTCAACCTCTCCTCATATGTCCGCTCCCTCATCCCCGGGATTAACTGAGAGCAAGTATGTCTTTTCTTAAGATACAGATCAGCCATGATCTAAATGAATGGAGGAACAGAATCGAGGGCCTGAATGGCTGCCTCTTGTTCCAGTCTGACGCTGATGCACCTGTCGTGCCTTTGCAGCACTTTCAGGTTTTATTTCAGATTTCCAGCGTTCCCAATTTTATTTCAACAAATACATTTTGTTTTCAGGGAGTTGCTGGGGGGGGGTGGGTGGTGTGGGGTGTTGAGGTGATGTTTGAACAACTTTAACACAAGTTCGAGGTACAAAAAACTCCCTCCCACAACTATAATCAAAGCAACTCACGGAAGCAGCTGGCTGGGAGTTGTAGTCTTTTGGTCCCCTTCTTAAACAAGGGTGGAACGTGTGTGTGTGTGTGTGTGTGGGGGGGGGGGGGACTACAACTCCCAGAATGCACCGCGATGGGGGGAGGGCAGCAGACTACAACTCCCAGGAGGCTTTGCCGGGGAGAGAAAGGGGGGGGGGGGAAGCGCCTGCGCAGTTGTTATAAAAGGGGAAGCGGTGCGGGGTTTAATGAGCCGCTGGAAACCGGGCGGGTTAATCAGCAGCAGGTGGTGGTGCGGGGAGGAGAGGGGGACAGGGTTCGGAGAGCAGCAAGTCATGGAGATCGAGCCGGAGCCCGAGATGGAGGTGCGGAGACGGAGCACCCAGGACGCGCTGTGTAAGGAGCCTGTGCAACATTGTAATCCCGGCTTTAACTCGCTACAGTTCGCCCGGCGCTTCCCACGGCCTCAGGGTCGCCTCCTACCCCCCCCCCCCCCCCCCATTCCCTGCTTTACCTGTTGGGCTTCAGGTCGCTGTGAGAATTAGAACAATTTTTGGGTTTTTTTTGCGAAAATTTTTCTTATTATTTTTTTTCCCCCCCCTTTTTTTTAAATTTTTTTTTTTGTTAATTTGTAATTAATAAAATTCTCAATTTTAATACCAAGAGTCCAGAACCAGGGAGGATTATAGGCGATAAAGAGGAACTGTTTTCGCTCGCACCAGGCTCGGTCGCCAGAGGACACCGATTTTAAGATAATTGGTATAACAACCAGAGGGGAGATAAGGAGAATTTTTTTTTTTACCCACACACCGTGAGTTGTAAAGATCTGGAATGCACTGCCTGACAAGGTGGTGGATGCAGATTCAATAATCCCTTTTTCAAAAGGGAAATGGATAAATACTAGAAGGTGAAGAGATTGCAGGGTTATGGGGAAAGAGCCAGCACAGGCATGATGGGCTGAATGGCCTCCTTCTGTGCTGTATGATTCTATAATATCCTCTTCAATGTAATTGTGTTTACTGCTAATCTCCATCCTTTCATTTGTTTGTCCTTGACACATATCACCATATAGCTTCTCTAAAATAAAACTTAACATTTTGTTTAAGTTGCTGTATTTAGCTGGCTTGGATTTGCTGTGTTATACTAAGATGCTAGTGAAACCTGGGCATATTGAGTAATACTGGTCTGGTTCAGTCTGGTATTTTTAATGTGTTTGGAAACAAAACATGGATTTTTTTTTTTTTGAAATGGTGGGTGGTTTATGTTCAGTCATCTTCTCAAGCTGGTTTTTCTATTGGATTGTTGCTGCTGCTCTGTATCCAATGCTGTTTGAGTCATGTGCAAAATACACGTGTAAATATACTGCTTGGTTTTTGGCTGATTCTCATTGCTCCCACCACCAGCATTTCACCCTGTGTTGTGTAACTCAAATGCTTTCTTCTGCCATACTGGAAGGACTGCACATATAAATGAGTTTCTCCTCCCCTTGCTACCGGTGGATGTACAGCAAGCACTTTGCTGTTGGGCTTCACTGAAACCTTGGTTACATCACTGCATTCTTATCTGTTGCACTCTCATCCTTCCTTCTCTCCACATTAGCTGTGGTGTCACTGCATGCTGGTTCAGAGATAGTGTTTTGGGGGTAAAGTGGGGTAGGGGAGAAGTCACCCTGGCGCTCGCTGACCTGAAGAGAATTTTTTTTTTATGCAGTGAGTTATGATCTGGAATGCACTGCCTGAAAGGGTGGTGGAAGCAGATTCAATAATCCCTTTCAAAAGGGAATTAAATACTTGAAGGGGGGGGTGGAATTTGCAGGGCTATGGGAAAAGAGCAGGGGGAGTGGGACTAATTGGATGGTGTTCAAAGAGCTGGCTCAGGCCCGATGGGCTGAATGGCCACCTCCTTTGATGTATCATTCTAGGATTCTATGTTTGTTCTCGGTCCACCAATGCCTCAAATTTAAAATTCTCAGTGTCTTCAAATCCCTCTATGGCCTTTCCCTGTCTCTGTCACCGCCTATAACCCTCCGAGAACTCTGTTCGTCCTATGCATCCCAGACTTCCTTTTGCTGCACCATTTGTGGCTGTGTCTTCAACTGTCTAGACCCTAAGCTCTGGAATTCTTTTTTAAGATGCTCCTTAAAACCGACCTCTTTGTGCAAGCTTTTGGTCACCTGTCACTGTGTGGCTCATTGTCAAATATTGTTCCTGTGAAGCGCATAGGGGTGTTTTATTACACTAAAGGCGCTATATAGATGCAGCTTGTTGATGTATTTAGTGCTTAGACGTGAGATGATTTGTTTTCTGGAGAACAGACGATTCTATTGACCGATTGGCGATGTTTTCTTCTGTCTTGTCCGGGTGTGCACGTGGTGTAGAAAATGCCAGAATGTTTTAACTTGTGAACAGCTTTGAGTAACTTTGCCCCCAATGAGTCAGATGGAGCTGGTGACATGTTTGCATAACTCATTGGAGGGGGAGTGTAAGTCTAAAGGTCAACTTCGGTACCCTGATCTTTGGTAGCACAATGGCTAAATGTTTTTTGTTTTTAAATGGAACAGCTCTTCCATTTAGAAGAAAGGATCCATCTATATGGTGCTCAAATTAGCTTGTCTTGATGCAACTTACAATCCACCAAAATAGTCTACTTGTTGTTCAGTCATTTATTTCAAATTATCTCATCCAATATTTTTTAGCACTAAATTTCCAGTTTGCTGCTCATATTCCAGGTAGCAATTTTTGGATAATTCAAATTTTTGTGCAAAAATGATTTTGAATTGACAAGAGCAGACTGTGTATTTCTCAGCCGCTTCACTGTAAAACAGTGCTTTTTCAAACTTGTGTAAGGGACATCTTCCAAATATTGCTTCTCTGCTGGGAACTTGCTCGTCCTACTTTCCAAAAGTCTGCCAGCTACCCAAAGGGAAAGAGTGATTGTGAAATGTTGACTGGATACAGAAATAGCAATAATGTGTTCACTCGTCACCAGCTAATAAAAGTGTGCACTGCAAAAATAGAATGGGCGGGTACACATTCAAAATGGCACAATTTGGGACCACTGCCAAGAATTTTTTTTTGCTGTAATGCTCAACACTTGGGATGGGCTTCCAGGTAGAAGTAGTGGAAGCAAAAGCTTTGGGAGTTAACAGTTGGATAATTGGAAGATTTTTCGATTGAATGAACTAACATTGGCCAAGTAATCAAACTTGTCTGTTTCTTAATCTTGTGATTTTGGTCTTTAACAGAGGGCTGATTTTTCTTGTTTTGAGGGTCCAGTTTTAGCATTCTATTTGTCTACCCTTTGACATGATTAAATCCAACTGAAATCATAGGATGTAAGAATAACTAGAGCACTGAGCTTGTCACATGCATTGGGCAAGAATCCATCTGTTGCTGTTACCATTGGGAGTAAGTAGCAATTAAAGGAATAAAATGGGGTTCCAAGGATTCCAGCAGCAGGCACATTATCCGAGGATAGAGGTCAGTACTGCAACCTCTACAAATGTGGAACGGTCTCTCTTGTATTTAGTTTTGTGCTTTGGACATAATGTCTGGAAGAGAGTCAAAGTGTCACTAGGTAAACGTTTTATGGACTGAGTTGATCAACTTCCAGATCATTAGTTTTTAAAAAAAAAACACACAGGCTGTTGAAGCAGCAACACTTTATATGAGAAATGTGCCTTCCTATAGAGTGGATATTGGACCCTCTGACCCAATCAGCCATGGAAGTTCCTTCTGTTCTTCCTAACCATATTAATGACCTTGTGGCTCCCTCGTTGGCTCATCTGGTTGAGGCAGTGACTAGTGAGCCAAACAGACTCTGAAGAGCCCAGATTTGTTTCCTCAGCTGTGGAATTAGCTGGTGTAAGGGTCTCCGTGCCACTTGGGTTAGTGAAAGCAGGTAAGTAAACCAGGACCCTATTCCTGATCACTTTCCAGCAATCTGTGTATGGATGTCAGGTGACTGGGCTTGGTTGTGATGATTCCACCCACTTCTTGACTTTTTTGCCCCCCTACACTGTCTGTGGTCAAATGATCTGCTGGTATTCACCCAAGATGAGCATGTGACAAATGGCCCCGTGAGTGAACGTAAGAAATAGGTGTAGGAGTAGGCCATATGACCCCTTGAGCCTGCTCCGCCATTCAATAAGATCCTGGTTGATCTTTGACCTCCTCCACTCCAGTTTCCTGCCCGATTCCCCCATATCCCTCTATTTCCCCTAGAGTCCAAAAATCTATTGATCTCAGTCTTGAATATACTCAACGACTCAGTATCCACAGCCCTCTGGGGTAGAGAATTCCAAATTCTTCCTCATCTCAGTCCTAAATTGCCCACCCCTTATCCTGAGACTATGCCCCCTAGTTCTAGACACTCCAGCCAGGGGAAACAGCCTCTCCACATCTACCCTGTCAAGCCCGCTAAGAATTTTATGTTTCAATGAAATCACTTCTCATTCATCTAAATTCCAGTGAGGTATCAGGGCACCTGGTACCCAGAAGGCAATGCCCCAGTAAGGAGTCAGTACAATGCAGATTAGTGGTAAGCGTCTTAAATTATGAAAGGATGGGTCAGGGTAGATGAAAGCAGACTGTTTTCCTGAGGATGAAGGGTCTAGAATTAGGGGTTTTAGATATGCAGGGCAGAAGAAACTTTACATAGAGTTGTGAGGCAGTGGAATTCCAGGGTTAGTGGTTGTGACAGAATCTGTCAATATTCAAGATTTCGTTTGAATAGGTGGGTGAAGGAAATGGGGTTGAAAGGTATAGTATTAGTAAAAGTGACCATGAAGCTGTCTTATTGTAAACATCCAACTGGTTCACCAATGTCCTTTTTTTAAGGGAAGAAAACTTGCTGTCCTTGCCTGGTCCTGTCTGTGACTGCAGTCCCACACCAATGTAGTCAACTCTTAACTTCCCCCCTGAAGTGGCCCAGCAAGCCAGTTGTATCAAAACCACTACAAAGAATAATGATACATTATGGGAGACCTTCACCACATGTCTGAAAAGGCCTGCCACCACCTTCTCCAGGTCTCCACAATTGCATAAAATGTACAGCACAGAAACTGGCTATTTGGCTTAACTGGTCCATGTTGGTGTTTATGCTCCACACGTGCCTCCTCCCACCCTTGTTCAGAATGACCTTTCTCCCTCGTGTTTATCTAGCTTCCCCTTAATGCATGTATGCTATTCGCTTCAACTACTCCTTGTGGTAGCAAGTTCTTCATTCTAACCACTCTCTCTGGGTAAAGAAATGTCTGTGGAATTCCCTATTGGTGACTATCTTATTTATGGCCCCTAGTTTTTTTTTTTGCCCCCCCCCCCCCCCCAAACCAAATGTGGAAACAACTTCTCTACGTCTACCTTATCAAACCCCTTTATAATTTTTAAAGACCTCTCGGGTCACCCCTCAGCCTTCTCCTTTTCTAGAGAAAAGAGCCCCAGCCTGTTCAGTTTACTAATAGGTATAACCCCTGTTCTGGTATTATCCTTGTAAATCTGTTTTGCACCATCTCCAGTGCCTCTATATCCTTTCCATAAAATGGAGACCAGAACTGTGCACAGTACTCCAGTGTGAGTAAGAAAACTTGAAGGATTTTTTAAAACTAATTAATTGGAGACTGGTGACTCTCGCCAGTTTTCATTTGCCAACAATCTCTGCCAATCTGCAGTTTTGTCAAAGTTTTTATTGGCTGCTGGTATCAATTGGGAAGGTTACTTGCAAAGAGAAATGACATTTTGGTATTTTCAGTGGAGCAACAGACACCAAGTTGGAAGAGACTAAGACAGTTTAGTGAGTTAGCAAGAAAAAGACAAGCTTATCACATGTCATTGCAACTGTTTTGAAATATTAAGTGTCAGCATTTGAAAAGAGAAGGTGGGCCAACATTTTGGGTGTTGACCCTTCACCTGAATGTGTTTTAAATACCAGTTTGTGTGAAAGAACTGATTTCTTTTTTGTGGTTTTCTTTAAGAGAAAATAATGCAGCCTTTTTAAAACTGCTTGGTTCCAATAACCAGGGCAATGAATAAATTTAAATTCAAACTTGATTGTAAGTTTTCCTCCTTTCCACTCCCAATTGCATAACTCCAATGGAGTAATGGAAGCAAGGACTGGACTGTGTCCAGCTATGGAAGTGGCACACAGTTGGCTGTGAATGGGGAGTAAGAATTGCAGGATAAGTATTTTAAACTCTGCTTAAGTGGGCAAGTGCAGTGAAACCTCCCAAAATGGACACTCATTGACTGTCTCAAATTTACTGTACATACAATGACCATTTTGAAAATAGGGACACCTGATGCAAGTCCCTTAGTGAAAGGTGACCCTAATTCACAGATATCAAACTCCTAGGTGAAGATGATGCTATTGATGGATTTGTGTATCTTTCCTCTGCAGGTCCTTCTAGTGCTGGTCAGACATACTTCATACACTCTTGAAGCTGTGCAATCTTGTGTATAAATCACAGTTCCCTTCTAATTAAGGAAATAGTAACAGGGCACTTGGAAAATCCATGGTACGATTAAGCAGAATCAACATGGTTTTATGAAAGGGAAATTGTGCTAACAAATTTATTAGCATTCTTTTGAGGATGTAACTAGCAGGGTAGATAAAGGGGAACCAGTGGATTTGGATTTCTGAAAGGCATTCAATAAGCAGCCACATAAAAGGTTGCGATGCAAGATAAGGGCTTATGGGATTGGGGGGGTAATATATTAGCATGGATAGAGGATTGGTTAATGGACAGAAAACAGTAGGATAAACAGTCAATTTCAAGTTGGCAGGCTGTAACTAGTGGGGTGCTGCAAGGATCAGTGCTGGGGTCTCAACTATTTACAATTTATATTAATGACTTGGATGAAGGGACTGAGTGTAATGTATCCAAGTTTGCTGATACAAAAGTAGGTGGGAAAGTAAGTTGTGAGGGGGATATAGACAGATTAAGTGAGTGGGCAAGAAGGTGGCAGATGGAGTATAATTTGGGGAAATGAAGTTATTCACTTTGGTAGGAAGAATAGAAAAATATTTTTTTAAATGGTGAGAAACTAGTAAATGTTGGTGTTCAGAGAGATCTGGGTGTCCTCGTACAAGAAATAAAGTTAGCAGGCAGGTACAGCAAATGGTACGTTAGCCTTCATTGCAAGGGGGTTGGAGTACAAAAGTTAGGAAGCCTTACTACAATTATACAGGGCTTTGGTACCACACCTGGAGTACTATGTACAGTTTTGGTCTCTTATCTAAGGAAGGATATACTTGCCTTGGAGGTGGTGTAACAAAGGTTCACGAGATTAATTCCTGGGATGAGGATTGTCCTATGAAGAGAGATTGAGTAGAGTGGGCCTATACACTTGAGTTTAGAAGAATGAGGTGATCTCATTGAAACATAAGATTCTGAGGGGGCTTGATAGGGTAGATGCTGAGGCTGTTTTCCCTGGATGGAGAATCTAGAATTGGGGGTACTAGTCTCCGGATAAGCGGTCGTCCATTTAAGACTGATGAGGAATTTCTTCACTGAGGGTTGTGAATCTTTGGAATTCTCTATCCCAGAGGGCTGAGGATGCTCAGTCGTTGAGTATATTCAGGAATGAGATCAATAGATTTTTGGGCTCTAGGGGAATCAAGGGATGTGGGGATCAGGCGGGAAAGTGGAGTTGAGGTCAAAGATCAGCCACTATCTTATTGAATGAGCAGGCTCGAGGGGCCGAATGGCCTGCTTCTATTTCTTAGGTTCTTAATGTCAACACAGTGCTGCCAATCCCCCACATGCATGAAGAAACTTGACAGCTTTGTGTGTAATAACCACAAGGCCATTGAATAGAAGTGAAAGAACAAGTTGGAAACACATGGGAAAATCTGAAACTCAGCAATTTAAACTGTTCGAGCTTTTTTTTCCTTTGTGCCATGTGTAGTAGTAATATAGGAGATGATTATGCAAAATGTTATTGCCAACTTCCTTGGTAAATAAATTTTAATTGGTTACCATTTTAGTTGCACCAACAGGAAGTCTAGTTCCTTCCACTTCCCCCAGAAAGACAAGTGGAGAAGGGGCAGGACAGAGGCAGCCAGAGCTGGTTGTAGAAAAGTAAAGTTGTCGCCTGTCAATAGTAAATCAACTTTCCATAGCGATGCTATGCAGCAATCCTGGAAGGAAACCCAAGCTACATTCTGACTGTTGAGCTGCTTGACAGGTTACAAAGGAACTCAGTCCACACTTTATTAATGGGTTCATCTGACTCTTACCAGATGAATACTTCAGAACTTCATCACTGTTACAGTTGGCCCTGTTTCCTCCTGGTGAGTAGTTTTGGTAGTGCATTGCCCAAGGTTGGATGACCAGGAGCAGGACTTCCTGCAGGATGTGGAGAGTGAGACTTAACTCCGTTTTATTTTATATATCCTGTGCCAGTTTGGGTGAAGAAAAAAGATTTCATGAGCGCCTCGTCTGTTTGAATTGTTGGGAGCTGACTTGCTGTGGGTATCTGCATCACAAGCCTGACATTGTACAGTCAGCATCGGAGGAAGGAGCAGAGACTGGTGAAGTACTCTCCTTCATGACTGTTCTTTTGATGTCCCATGTCCTCACTGGGCACTTTTTAGGTTTCAAACAGTGTTTCTGTCCATTCCCCACTCTCTTCAGCTCACCATTGGTGGCTGTGCATCAGCTGTCCAGGTCCTAAGCTCTAGAATGCTCTCCCTAAACCCCTCTGCCTCCTCCTTTAAGACCGCCCCCCCCCGCAAACCTTTGGTCACCTGACCTAATGTCTCCTCCTTTGGCTCTGTGTAAATTTGTCATCTTCCACTCCTGCGAAGTGCCTTGGAATTTTTTTAAATCAAAGATATTGTTTTGACACCTGAATTGGATAAGATGCTTAATCTTCCTGTTTTCATTGGGTTACCCATTGCCGGAGGGGGAGGGCATTGACCAGATCGTCTTGCAGTCTCCTCCTAAGATGATGCCCCTATTCCGATACCTGTACTGCATCAAGTTTGCAACAATGGGACAATCCTCTGATCTGACAGTAGTGCCTGCTCCTGGCTTTCCTCACTGTGACCAGGCTGTCATTTGTAACTATCTACAATTTTATTCTTTTTCAGCATTGGTCACTTAAACAGCATATTGAAGCTGGCCTTTACTGGGCTTCATGTTTAACACCTTCTACTATGTGCCTGCAATTGGCTAGGCACCAATCACATCCTGTTCTGTTGTGTTCCCACCCATCATCGTGTGAATTAGTCACTCATGACATGGGTAGGGACTGAAGCTCAGCAAGATTGTTGGAGTGCAGGTTCACTTTTCCCTAACACTCTGTATTGGTGTGTCTCTGGAGTAACGCTCCTGAGCCACACTCGGGAGGCACTTCATTGGAGTGATGTTTAGCAGGTCATGAGAACAAGCAGCTGAATCCAGGCTGAAGTGATGAGGATTTACTGTGCAGGCTGGGTACATACTGAAGCTTCAAGTGCTCAAACCATTCTGTAGCCAGAATTGCCTAGGTATCTAAAGCAGTTTGTTCAGAGGATTGGCTGTAGACCTCAATGTCTAATGTTACAAAAATGTTTTCATCAAATGTACACAACTCAAATCTTCAGAGGATAGAAGCACACTTCTGTAGCCCAACTTAGCACAGTGTCTCTCTGCTCACCAGTGGCAGCCTTCCTTTTTAACTGAAGCATCTTTGTCTATACTTGGTCAGGCTGTACAACCTGAACTGGAGTATGCTGATTACAGATCCTGTAACTTGGTGCAGCTGATTTGTGTCTCTGCCTCCTAGTCCCAAGTGGAAAGCAGGCTGGGCTATAATAGCCACTGTTTGTGAAGGGTGCACACACACTGAGGGGTCACAATGGCACTGGGTTTACACAGCAAGTGACCTAGCTGGTGTGATTGTGCTTCAGCTGAGAACACACATGCAGCAAATCAGTGAGATTGAAACTAGTCTCTGTTTATGTGCACTAGATCACCCTTCCTGCCCTGTTTGTGCAGACGCTGTGTATATCTCGAACAACAGATATCTCCAAGTACTTGATGCTGAATATGCCCCCCTGGAATAAGGAAATTGTGTATTCACACCCACTCCACTAAAGTGGTTGAGTCCTGAAACTTTGAACTGAACCTGAGATCTTCAGCCATTCTGGCCAGTGGTGTGATCTATTCCTCTTTCCATTCCCCCTCCTGACACATTAATTTCTCATGGAAGTGGTTCCATGGGGACCATTGAAGTTTAATTCTGAGCTCTAGCTGTAGTATGGTATGGAACTTTTTATAGACCTGTTTCTGTGACCTGTTCTTGGTGGCCTTACCCCACTTCATAGTGAAGGATTGCCAGTTTGTGCTGTGGAATCTTGCTTCAATCTCATGGGACTGTTCATGGTGGGAAAGTGGAAGTGATTGATGCTGATATTTTAAGTGTCCCTAAGAGGGCACAATGTTTCCTTTCTCAGTATTGGCATCCCCAACATATACTCCCTCGAGCACAATACTTACAAAACCAGCGAGCCTGTGTGTTCTGTATAGAAGTTCAACACACAATGTTTCATTTCTGTGGATTAGCTAGCAATTGCCAAGCCTCTTCCTGAGCGACCGTTTCTATTCACACACCAAGCTAAACGTGATTAGTTCTAATTGTTGAACAAAACTCCACATAGTGAACCGCTCACCTTTTAAGTCAAGACAATTTCATAACTGCCACAGTGTCATTGGTGCTGCTTGAATTTGGTAACCTCAGGTTGTGTGGTTAATTTTTTTTTGTGTGGGTATAGAGGTTAATCGCTACAACAGCATAGAGGGCTGTTTTTTGTTCCATCAATAGACTTTTGGGGGGGGTGGGGAAACGACAGGGACTATGAGCTAAGAGCAGAAGCACGTCCCTATCCTCTGACTCTCTGGGAGAGGCATTGTGGGCTACATCTGCCAACTGACCTGATGGACACCCATTCACTCAAATTAATCCTAGGTTAGTCCTTCAGATCTAGTCACCTTTTTTCTCCTCTTCTCCTCCCTCTTTTTTCCCCTCTCCCCACAAAATGTATCACACTTATCTAGAGCAAGTGGGATAGGTTTTATTGGTGCACAGCCTTGCCCATTGCAAGGGTCTTCATCCTCGCTCCTAGTGAGGACTGACTGGTGTGAGTGGCTGCTTTGTAACAGATTGACTTCCACACTTCCCAAGTTGGTTAATACCTTCTGGTCACTCGCTCAACGTGGCAGTATTGTATTTGCACAGTTTCGAACTCTTTTCCCACCCATGCTTGCATGTTGCCTTCAATCACTAATTTAGACTATTCTACTCCTTTCCTCAAACCAGTAATATCAATAGTTGATCGTTTGGTTATCAATAATGGATTTTTGTGTCCATCACTGAACAAGTAATTCAGCAGAACATTGCGTCCCAGGAGCTACCATTGTGTGGAGATTGGCTCCCATCCTACATGCCACTGGAAACCCAGATCAAGTATTAAATTCCTTGAGACATGGGTCACTGACTTAGTGTGACTGTGTATTTATACTACACAAAGAGCTGGCCTCTGTTCCAGGTCCAAAAAAAACATAATATGGCAGTATACCATAATGTTGGAGCACAGTGTGAGGGAAGGGAAAAGGCAGTACCCTAGTCTTGTGTAGTCTTGTTTTATTTGAGATGCTGCGTGAGGGTGTAATCAGTTAAATGATATCATGTAACTAGAGATGTGGTAATTATTTAACAGTGGCTCACCTTCCTCCTGAAGCTGGCAGGAGACTTGGAGCAGTGTGTAGTAGATGTTTCAATGTATGCTTGTTCTTTATCCCCCCTTTCCCATAGGAGAATTTTTGTCTCTGCACCATAGAATGGTTTGGCAAAATTGCTTTGTTTTTAAAAAAAAAAATGGTGCACACCCTCACCCCCTCTGTTCTGCTGTTGGCCGTTGCCATATTCTCAACCTGACTTGCTGGAGCTCTAGGCTGCACCAAGTATGCGGCAAGTTTTAAGGGGTTGACTGTTCCTTTCTAAATGTTTTGCTTTTTTTTGTTAGTGACCTGTTCGACTCCGACTCAAAATCACTCATGTGAGGGGATGACGTGCCCAGGCTGCCTGATGACCACAAAGACCACTCTGCTGGCAGAAAATGAGGTTGAGGCACAGAAACTGGCCAACAACTACAAGGTCAGTCGGATGCTCGCAGCTCGTCTATAAATACAGGATGGTTACACTGCTGGATCTTCAGTTTTGGAACCATGTACAAACTAAACTGCTAAAGTTGGGAAACTGAAGTGCATGGTCCTCACTGGGAGGAATAAACATTTTTAGCAATTGACTGACTCTGGAAGGTTTAGTTAACTTGTAGCTCAGTCTGTTTTTTGCCTTTTTTTGAGCATGATCTGCTGTAGATGATTGCCCAAGTCTACTGGCTGTTGGCCTCCAGTGTGACTTCTTCAGATTGCTCTCCTTTCCCCTCCATTTCCTTATCTTTCCTCCCATTTCTCTTTTCCCTCCCCACCTCCCAATTTTTTTTTAAAAAAACCTAGAGGAAGTGAGTTATCTAATTTGGCTTAAACTTTCACTAAGTCTAGGTTTAAAAGTTCAGCTGGTTACTGACCTAAGTTTGGTGCCGCCTCTCTTGCATTTAGAAAATGTACCATATCCCCTGATATCTCTCTGGTGCCAGAGGTCCAAAGGGGTTAATGTGGGGAAAGGTTAAACTAGTATAGTTTAGAGAAACTGTACAGCGCTGAGTTTGATGCAGTGGATTATTGCAACACATTCTTGGCCGTGCATGTGGCTAACACAAGGCATACCCCCCCTCGCCCCATGGCTGGCTGGATGAATTTGACCATTTCACCATCGATTTGTGCTTGGGTCTTAATACATTCTAATCCCTCCTTTGCCATGGACTGCCTGTGCCCAATTCAAGATAGATTAATTTATTAAATCAAATGTTAACTTGTATAAACTAATGGGCTGAAGTGAAATGGAGAGCTCACTTTTACACCATCTCTTGATATTGTATTTGGTATATTGAGCTTGCATCTGGTTGGCAGGGGGGGTGATGTGTAAGTGGAGATCTGCCAGTTGTAGGAAAATTCTCCCTCGACGGCAGATAAATTATGGGACTGAGATCTGTCGTGACCCAAGAGGAAAGCTGGACATATGATGTCAAACTGTAGCTGCATGGTTCCTTTTTGAGAAACTTGGATGAAGTGGGCAAGACTGTAATTGCAGGATCCCACGGTTGAACAGGATCATGTGAGAAACCCCATTAAGCTTGGACTTTAAAAGCATGGGAGGGATGGCTGAGTTGGGGTGATAGTTTTGAGGGCTAGTTTCAATAGTGGGAGGAAGGAGGTGTGGGATGTTCTACAGTATGGAACACCTGCCTTCCTAGGGGAGGAGAGATCATTACCTGTGTTGTGGTTAGTGCATCTTTACGATCTTACGATCTGCATTGGTAACTTTACAGTTCGGATTTAAGAAATGGAAGAGTCATGTGACGGAGCGACCCTGGGAAGACCGCTCTGCAATAGTAAAGGAACTGTATTCTGATCTAAATGTCATCAAACATTCAGGTAATGTGTTGCATTAAGTTTTTCAATGTTCTTTCCACCTTTCACAGCTGGAAAGGTAATATGAGGGGAAGCTGCACAGTGCTGTGTCGGGACTGTTTCTCCATTTGTTCTAACGTAATGCGTGGCTGTGCTGGAGAGGCATTTTTTTTTGGGAGGGTATTTGGGTATGAATTTGCTGACCAAACAACTACTTCAGAAGGACATGTTTCAAACAGGAATTTCACAACAAGGTTCAAATAGAAACATTAATACTTTGCTTAATCTAACAATTCAAATGAATAGAAACAGTCTTATCGAACAAACTCTGAAGCATGAAGTCCAAGCACTGATTGTGTTGCTAGTCAATCAGTGACTTTGCTACTATTCACTGCAATATCCTGGTGAACATTTTGAAGCCCAACTAATTGGATTT